>NC_056731.1:715710214-716010214 GCF_019279795.1 Protopterus annectens
CTGTCAGGTGCTAGGATCCGCCACATAACACAGGCACTTAGGTCACTCCAGAACAAGTACAAGTGTGACGCTGTCATTGTACATGTTGGTGTGAATTATCTAAGACGTACCTCCCTGGACTACATGAAAAGAGACATTGAGGAGCTCTCTGATCATGTAGCCCAAGCTGGTATGACCCTGAACTTGAGTGGCATACTACCTTCACCTAGAATGATACCACAATACAAAGACAAAATTATCAATTTCAACAATTGGCCAAGCTTCTGGTGTCATTCTAAGGGGATCCAGTGTCTGTCTGTCTGGGATGACATGATAGACAAGCCTCACTGTTTCGCTAGAGATGGTTTGCACCTGTCACCCCTAGGCTTTTGAATACTGGCCAAGGCTCTTGCCGTCCCCATAGTGCCTTTTTTTAGGCAAGGCTCAAAGGACAAACCAATCACCATAACCAGCACAGGTTATCAAAAACTAAGGGTAATGCTACTCAACGCCAGAAGTCTCAACCTCAAAATGCACGCACTCGAGGCACTCCTCAGTATAGAGAAAATCGATGTTTGTGCAGTGACGGAAACCTGGTTCAAGGCTCCAGAAAGCACCCCAGCACTACCAGGTTACAATTTATATCATACCTTTCGGCCTCAGTTACCGGATCACAGTACAAAGGGCGGAGGTGTATCCATATTCATCAAGGATACCCACATCTCCAGGTTAGTGGCGCAGCATTGATGCCCCAGAGATCATCCATATGCAACTATCAGCAGGCAAAAGCACATTTCAAGTCGTAGCCTGTTATAGATCACCCACCATGTCCCAAGATGCTCACTCAGCATTCCTTGAGGCATTGGAAAATATAAAGGTCCTACCCAACACCATAATTTTGGGTGATTTCAACTACCCTGGTATAGACTGGGCGAACTACCATAGTTCTAACTCCTATGCCCAGCAGTTCAAAGAATTTATAAATTCAAATGCCCTTGAACAACTGGTATGTTCTCCCACTAGAGGGGGCAACATATTGGATTTAGTCATCACAAATATGGGCGCCCATTGTACCACACCCGTTATCACTCCCTCTCTGGTCAGATCAGACCACAAACTGATAACCTTGGACATCCTCACCCCTCCACCTCCCCCAGTCAAAGAAACCATCGAAAAAAACTTTCCAAAGCAAACTTCAAACTACTTGCATCAAAAGTGGAAAGCTTCACTATTCCCTTGCAGAAGGATAATGATATCCAGGATGCAGAATCCTACACCAAGGCACTTTATATACATCTTCAGGATTTCATGGACCCTGCTATCCCAAATAAAACCAAGAATCCTTCCTCAAGCAAGAAGAAACCAGTCTGGTGGACCCCGGCCATAAGCAAACTACAAAATAAAAGGAGGAGACTTATACAAAAAAAGGCCAAATCTCAAGTAGAAAAATCATCCCTGATCAGCATTAGTAAGAAATTGAATGCCCTCATCAAGTCAACTAAAGCCAATTTCGAAAAGAAAGTTGCCAAGGATGCCAAGGATAACCATAAGGCCTTCTATGGTTATGTCAAAAACCTAAACGGCAACGATCAGGTCTGTTCTGAGCTAGTACAAAATGGAACAAAATACACTGACCCCACTGACATTGCCAACATCTTGGCTGACAGGTTCAGTGCAAATGCCCCCCCTCACCACCTGCAGGGCCTATTACTATTCCAGTGGATTGTGTAACTCCAATTATTACTGATACATTGGTTAATAAGGCTCTATCTAAAGCTAAAAACACTGCCTCCATGGGACCAGATGGTGTCCCGGGCTGTGTCATACGCGAGCTCCAAAATGAATTAACCCCGCATCTGAATACCCTGTTCAGTCTCAGCCTCTCGACAGGATATGTGCCCATAGAATGGTGCACAGCAACAGTGGTTCCACTGCACAAGGGTGGGCCCACAACCGACCCTGGGAACTACTGACCAATAAGCCTGATCAGTCTGATCTGTAAGGCAATGGAGCAAATCATTATGGAACTCATAAATGGAGAGAATGAGAACCTCCAAACACTTGACCCCACACAGTTCGGATTCGTCAAGGGCAGATCATGCCTCCTGAACCTGGTGGACTTCTTTGAGACAGTTACTCAGGCTATAGACAAGGGAAAGGAGGTACACACAGCTTACCTTGACCTTGCTAAAGCATTTGACACCATTCCCCATTCGGGTATTATTGATAAACTCACCAACCTGGGCATAAACCCTTACGTCACAAGATGGATCACAAACTGGCTCTCAGACAGATCC
The DNA here is from genome assembly GCF_019279795.1 of Protopterus annectens. Classification (NCBI taxonomy): domain Eukaryota; kingdom Metazoa; phylum Chordata; order Ceratodontiformes; family Protopteridae; genus Protopterus; species Protopterus annectens. The sequence goes on from NC_056731.1 coordinate 715,712,491, forward strand.
CACAAAGTAAGAGTAGCGGTATCTATGTCCGAATCCAGACGAGTAACAAGCGGTGTGCCTCAGGGCTCTGTCCTGGGGCTCCTCCTGTTTGGCATATACTTCTCAGAAGTACAGGCAAGCACTGAAGGGCTGTGGCTGACCAAGTTTGCGGACGACTGCAAACTGAGTGCTATAATAGAGTCTCCGGCCGACATGGATATCCTCCAGAAGGGCCTTAATGAGACTGATGCATGGTGTCAAAGCCATGGTCTCAAGCTAAATGCTAAAAAATGTGTAATAATCCCCTTTGGAAAAAACAGAGTACCCGCCAACTACCACATAGGAGGTAACCCCCTGAAATCTGAAGAAGTAATAAGGGATCTAGGGACCCAAGTAGATAGTCAGCTTTCCTTTGATAACCATGTTGCCAAGGTGGTTAGAAAATCCTTCTATGTGACCCATCTGATCACTAAAGGGTTCGCATCAAGATCTAAGGATGTAGTGGTGCCCCTCTACTCTTCCCTCATCAGACCCATTATTACAATGCACCAACTGGAATGTACCTGGCTAGGCATCTCCAGTAGCTGGAGACACCACAGAGGTACCTCACTAAGAGGATTAATGGCCTCAAACAGTTTCCCCATGCAGCATGATTGAAAAAACTAAGGCTTTTCTCTGTTGCATACTGCCTTCTCAGAGGCGATCTCTGTCTAACATCCAGAGCCATGTCAAACCCAGAACTGTTGAACATGCTGCATCTTAACAAAACCAAATCTACTCTAGCTACACGCTCTAGGGATATAAACCTCAGCACAACAATGAATAGAACATGCTGGAGGGATAGATTCCCTTCGCAAAGACTCCCCTTGCTATGGAACAAGGTCCTGATCTACATAAGACAGAGCCCCTCACTATCACTCTTCAAGAGGAACCTTGACGAGTGGATGGGTAACAGAAAGTTCACACCAGGGATCATACCAACAGCTCTACTAGATAGGGGCCAAGGGTACTAGCTGCTAGATCAAGGGCCTAGGGAACTAACCAAAGGGGTGGTGAATACCGTACAACGTGGCTAGGCTAATATATGCCTTTGGGCAGATAGCCCAGTACCTACCTATGAACCTATATATAGATATATATATATATATATATATATATATATATATATATATATATATATATATATATATATATATATATATATATATATATATATATATATATATCTATATATACATATATATATATATATATATATATATATATATATATATATATATATATACATATATATATATATATATATGTGTGTGTGTGTGTGTGTGTGTGTGTACATGCAACAGACAACTGTGTTGATGTCTTTGACAGATGACTGCATGCAATGGCAGAAAATTGTGTAAACAAATAAGGGACAGGGTTGTGATTAGGGTAGATGATGAAGTGTCTCAAAAGTTAGAGCTTGAAGTTAACCTAACTTTAGAAAAGGCAATACAGATAGTCATGGAGATTATGTATCTTGCATGTCAGGCACCAAAATTACATGAATTTTGCTTTCACGTACATGTCCAGAATTTTTGAAATGAAAAGTTGACAACCCTGCTGGTATGGGCACTGGTGCCAGGACTAGAAAAAATGTCAGTGTGGAATCCTCATGACATGGGAACATGAACCACAAAGCATCATAGAGAATGATGAAGTGTACATCATATGGGATCGCCCATTACCAACAATTAAAAAATAGATGCGAGAAAACCAATTATAGTAGTCCATGAAAAGACAAATGCAGCACTGATCATTGAAATTGCTACATTTAGCGATTATAGTGTCTCTCTTACAAAGAGACACAAAGTCCTAAAATATCAGGACTTGCAGGCAGATACAAGAGTATTGTGGAATAACGATATGCAGACAGTTCCAATAGTAGTAGGAGCAATGGGTCTCATAAAAAAAGATTCTACAGTCATATGCTACCATACATGTAACCCCATATGAACTGCAGGAATCAGTTCTGGCATATTGAACTTTAATTTTACCCTGCCTTCGGAATGGAGTCCATTCCTGTCATGGTATTAGAAACCCAAAAGATTTGGAGAAATTAAACTGAGGCTGAGAAACATGGAAGAGACAAGAAGAAAAGTGAAGAAACAACACAAGAAGAAAAGTGGCACCACTGATTTGTGATGTTGCCAAATAATATTTCTTATATCACAGTCTGCCCACTTAGATGAGATAAAACCTAACTATTCTCTGGAAGCTCAGACAAGAAGACTCTGACTTTCATACTTCAGACATATGTGAGGAGAAAGATCATTAGAAAAAGACATAATGGACATTGTTTAGCTTCTTTAAATATCATTAAATATTTTTCCTTTTTTACAGAGTAATCTCGCCATATTGTTTTTTCAACACTCTTGTAAATTGTTGCATATAGTTGTTAATAGGCTATTTTTTTCTTTTTAACAGTTATTTATTTTGTTTCTTGTATTTTTGATTGTTGTTTTTTCTTTGTGTATCTGACATCTAAAATCCAATAAAATAGTTATAAAAAAGAAAAAAAATCATGCTTGACAAGGTCAAATATCAACAAAAAAGCAGAAAACTGGAAATGCAATGGATTTGTGGAAGAACTACAGCAAAACAGATATCCCTATTGTCAGTGATTAGTCATCTGACCAAGTCAGAACACAGTACAGGAGAAATATCCATATTGTCTCTATAAGTCGGTATTCACTCAACACCACTTAACAGTAACAACATGCTACTAACATTAAAAACTGTATATGGCTATCCTATTTTACACTAATTGGTCAGCACTGCAGAGGGATAAAGGCCTGACTATGGCCCACATGACCCTGGTTTGAGTAGCAGCTCAGGTTTCTGATGCACTGGTATGGGAAGATGGGCATGCTTATCTTGGGAAGGAGAACTGCATAAGTGATAGGTGTGGTCTCTCATATTCCTATCAGAGGCTGGGGTATACTGAGTTAGAGGAAGTGGGTACAGAGGCAAGTCTGCACAGAGCCTGGGGTGGAACTTGCTTTCTGGATCATGCCTCATTGCTTTAAGGGCTGGGTATTAGGTTAGTAATTTGCTCAAGCTGTTCAAAGCTGCAGTGAGAGGCCTTCTGCCATTTGTTCTGCTGTGATACTGGAAAAAGATAAGTTCTTATTTTCAACTGTTTTCTGTACTTCTTTTACTGTATATCTGTGTAATCTGTGCAACTGTTTTTAGTTTCATTTTCTTGTCTGTTAGAGCTGAATATCTGTTACTGTTTGTGACCTTTTGAGCTTGTAGTGAAATCTTTTGTCTAGAGAGGCCTAGCTGTTTTCTTTGTGGCAGAAAGAATCAGTCTAGTTTGATCTAACTAAAAGCATTCCTGCAACACTCTTATTTTTGATTGGATAATTGGGCTGGTTTCTCTTTCTCTGCCTTTAATAGACAGTGTTTTAAACCAGTTGTACTTATTTGCTCAAGCTGTTCAAAGATACAGTGAGAGGCCTTCGGCCATTTGCTCTGCTGTGATATTAGAAAAAGATAAGTGCTTATTTTCAACTGTTTTCCGCACTTCTGTTTTACTGTATATCTATTTGATCTATGCAACTGTTTTTTAGTCTTCTTTTTTATCTGTTACAGCTGAATATCTGTTGTTATTTGTGACCTTTTGAGCTTGTAGTGAAATCTTTTATCTAGAGAGGTGTAGCTGTTTTTTTTTTTTGTGTGGCAGAAAGACTCAGTCTAGTTTGATCTAGCTAAAAGTATTCCTGCAACACTGTTATTTGTGATTGGATAATTGGCCTGGTTTCTGTTTCTCTGCCTTTACTAGCCAGTGTTTTAAACCAGTTGTATTTATTTGTTCAAGCTGTTCAAAGCTGCAGTGAGAGGCCTTCTGTTATTTGCTCTGCTGTGATACTGGAAAAAGATAAGTGCTTATTTTCAATTGTTTTCTGCACTTTTTACTGTATATCTGTGTAATCTGTGCAACTGTTGTTTTGCCCCAGCCACCCACCCAGCTGTTGTGGTGGTCTTAAGTCTTGCTGGCTTTAAGTTGCCCAACTCTAGTATAAATTTGATGCTGGACACTCCCCCATTCACATTACATTAGCTCATTCTACTGTTTATAGTGAGAACTTAGTAAAGGCCCACCCTTTAGCTTCTGAACCTTGAATTACCTCATTATCTTCTGTCTCTTCACTTTCTACTTCATGTTGCTGCTTGTGCTTAGGAGTTCAACTGCATTTAGTTTCCACATTTATTACTACTTGTTGGTAGCCTCACTAAATTGATAACAGTATTCTACTGAATCACTGCTTTATTTGTGCTGTCTGTTACTGTTGTGATTTGTGAGCTACTGTTTGAAAGCAATCTACTGATTAACTATATTTCATTGTTATCTACTGCAATTCATTACTGTTTGACTGCATTTTACTGCATTTTGTTATTGTTCAACTGTATTTTTTCATACTGTGAGTTCTATTCTTTTGACTATAAGTGATTAATCTGTGCTTCATTGTGAGTTTTTTCTTACTGAGTTCTTAACCTTAAAATTGAGTAGTATAGTCTAGATACAGGTCTGCAGCATCCAGAGCTTCAGCTGCATGGTTTTTAACCTTTTCTGAGGTATTCCAGCTACAAGTTATCCCTTAGTAGCACTTGTGCTATCATCTAGTAGTACTACTCATAGACCTTCCTCCATTTACCTGCTTAGCTCTTTCAGTTTGTGACAAATATGGATGGACAATTTCCTACATTTTCTCCTGCCTGTCTGGTTGATATGGGTATCTTGAGACAATTTAGCAATGCCTCATGTACATGGACAACCCTCTGCTACTACCACCTAGGAACACAATTTGTGAGAGATGCAAATACATCAAGCACCTAGTGTCATTGCTCTCTCCCCCACAAACCAGTATGTCTGGCACTGAGAAGGTTGGCAACACAAGTACCACACCTCAAACACCACCCACACCTATACAACATACTCCCACTTATGCGGAAGCCCTCAACAAAAGCATATTCAAACAAAAGAGACCTTTGAGGCATAAATGCACACAAAATCTGCTGCCCACCACACCACACCACACACCACACATAGTCCACACACCTGTGTCTCACAGCCACTAATGCCTAAATATAAACCCAACATACTAGTCAAAGGAGACTCCATTGTGAGACACACAAATGTGCCCCTTACCAGGCTGGATAAAGACAAAGCCACAGTTAGTTGTTTGTTGGGTGCCAGAATCCGCCATATCATCAATGCACTCAAGTCTCTCAATAGGTACTGTTATGACTCTGTCATAGTCCATGTTGGAGTGAATGACATGAGACATACCTCCCTAGACTATATGAAGAGAGACATGATCAAGCTCATTGAGTATGTGTCCCAGGCAGGTATGTCGCTAGCCTTAAACAGCATTCTACCATCATCCAGAATGATGCCTCAATACAAACAGAAAATGATTGACTTTAACAACTGGCTTAGTTTCTGGTGTCATTCAAAGGGGATGCAGTACCTGACAGCCTGGGATGACATGATTGACAAGCCACAATGCTTTGCCAGAGATGGCCTACATCTGTCTCCACTGGGATTCAGGATCCTGGCAAAGGCTCTTGCCTCCCCCATAGTGCCTTTTTTAGGCAATGCCATGAGGGCAAAACTGTCAATATGAAAATTTCATCTAAACACAAATTAAAGGTCATGCTACTAAATGCTACGAGCCTAAACATGAAAATGCAGTTATTGCAAGCATTCTTAACCCTGGAAGAAGCTGACATTTGTGCAGTCACAGAAACCTGGTTCAAAGCTGTGGAGAGCACCCCAGCCATACCAGGTTACTCATCTTATCATTCATTCAGACCCCAAGCCGTGGGCAGCAAAACAAAAGGAGGTGGAGTTGCAATATATATATAAAAGACATACATACCTGTAGGCTGGTCAAACAGTATGATGCACAGGAAATACTCCAGGTGCAGTTAAAAATTGACAAGACCCCTATTCAAATCATAGCTAGCTACAGGCCTACAACTCTGACTCAAGATGCCCACTCCACCTATCCGGATCTCTTAGAATCTATCAAGATTCAACCCTTTACCCTGATCCTTGGTGACTTTAACTATCTAACCATAGATTGGAATAAATACTCATGCCAAAATATAAATGCCCAGAGATTAATTGATTTTGCGAATATAAATGCCTTTGACCAGGTGGTTGATACCTCCACAAGAGGTGAAAATATCTTGAACTTGGTATTAACCAACATGAGTAACCACTGCAGCATCCCTACAATGTCATCATCCCTGGTAAGATCTGACCACAAAGCCATCACTTTCAAAGTCACCATCTTCCCAGAACCCTCCCCCTCCGCTAGGGTCAAACATAAAAACTTCTCCAAAGCTGATTACAACCTCCTGAGGGAAGGTAAAAACAGCTTCACAGCCCCCTCCTTCACAGAAACTGGCACATATGTCCAAACTTACACCAAAATACTATATGAGCATTTATATAGCTGCATGGAATCAGGAATACCAGACAGAATGGAATCATCTTCCTCAAAGAAGAGTAAACCTGTCTGGTGGGCATCTACAGTAAATAAGCTCTATAATTAAATGAAAAAATTGTTGCTCAGGACCAAGAAGGAGCCGGTGTCTAATTGGAAGTAATCTCTCCTTAGCCTGAACAAGCAAATAAGAGCACTAGTGAAATCTTCCAAAGCAAACTTCGAGTCCAAACTGGCCACATCTACTAAAGACAGTCATAAGGCTTTCTTCACATATGTCCACAATCTCAAGGGAAGCACCCAGATCTGCTCAGAACTGGTGGTCAAGGACACCACATACACAAACCCTGTAGATATAACCAACCTGCTGGCAGACAGGTTCAGTGAAAACTTCACTCCTCTGTCCCCATATCAGTAAAACAAGACATCCACATTACCTGCCCTCCTCTGCTTATCTCTAGGGAGCAAGTCATCACTGCCCTCTCAAAGGCAAAAAACTACAGCCTCCATGGGACCTGATAAAATCCCAGGCTGCATCCTACATGACCTCAGGCAGGAACTTGCAGCACCATTAGGCACCCTATTCAACCAAAGCCTGAGTAGCGGCTTCATCCCAGCTGAGTGGACAACACCTACTGTCATCCCTTTGCACAAAGGCCTAATTAGCCATCAGCCTAATTAGCCTGATCTGTAAGGCCATGGAGCAGATTATCATTGACCTCATTAACAAGGACATTGGCAACCTCCAGACACTTGATCCCACACAGTTTAGCTTTGTCACGGGAAGGTCATGTCTGTTAAATTTGCTCGACTTCTTTGAGACAATTACCAAGGCCAGAAATGAGAAGAAGATGGTGCACACCACCTACCTTGACCTGGCCAAGGCCTTTGATACTATTCCCCACTCAGGTATAATAGATAAACTCTCTCAACTAGGCATCAATTCATATGTAACCAGATGGTTATCAAGCTGTCTCACTGATAGAACCCACCTAGTCAAAATAGGGGAAGCCACCTCAAATAGTAGACCCATAACAATGGTGTACCCCAGGGATCTGTCTTGGGGCCTCTGCTGTTTGGGATATACTTCTCAGAAGTGCAGGCCAAATCTAGTGAGCTATGGCTGACCAAGTTTGCAGATGACTGCAAGCTGGGTGCTGTCAACAATTCCCCTAGTGATGTGGACATCCATCAAGAGGATCTCACCCAAACAAATGTCTGGTGCCAGAAACATGGGCTCAAACTGAATGCTAAAAAATGCATCCTCATCCCTTTTGGGGAGAATGATGTCCCCACAAATTATCACATTGATAATAAGGCACTAAGCATACAATCAGTCGTGAGGGACTTGGGAACCCAGGTTGATAGAAAACTGACTTTTGACCACCGTATTGCCTCCATTGTACGGAAAGCTTTCTACATGGCCACTTCATTAGTAAGGGTATCTCATCCAGGGACAAGGTGGTCATAACATCCCTGTATTCTTCCCTTATAAGATGATTATTGAATACAATGCCCCTTTTGGCATGTACCTCACAAAGCACATGCAGCAGCTAGAGAGACCACAGAGATTCCTCACCAGGAGAATCCAGGGCCTCAAGCATCTACCTTACACAGATAGGCTAAAAGTCCTGTCCCTCTACTCAGTCTCCTACAGACTCCCCAGAGGTGTCCTCTGTCCAGCATACAAAGCAATCTCAGACCCCACCCTGATGGGACTGCTGCATATCCACAAGTCAAGCTCCACTCAAGTAACCCGCACGCGAGACCTAAACCTGGTCTGTGACATCAATAGGACTTGTTGGCAGGACAGATTTGTGTCCCAGTGACTCCCCATTTTGTGGAATAGACTCCCTCTACATGTAAAGTAGAGTACCACATTAAACCTTTTTAACCACAACCTGGATAACTGGATGGGGAACAGAAAATACACCCCTGGGATTCCACCTATGTCCCTATTTGACAGTGGCATAGGGTGCTAACTTGTTGCAACATGGGCTAAATTATTGGCTAGGCTTATAAGGTCCTCAAGGCCAATAGCCTAGTAACTTTCTATGATCCTATGATCCTGTAAACTCAACATGCAGTGTGAACCATTGTGAGCAGCAGTGACCACTTCCTGGTCCACTCCACTTCCCCATACAACTTGTAGGTCCCTTATAGTGGAAGTGCTGAACTCACAGTCTGCCAGGATATAAAAGTTCCTGCAATTCTTTGCCCCTGGGAGTCAGCAATGGGGAGCCCAATAGGCAACTGTGCTGCCACGTCATGCATTACTTTCCATTTCAGGACCTATCCATAAACAAAGAAAATAGTAATAATATGGCAGAGACAATATAAATTATCAGAGGAGTAAATGGGGAGAAATGAAGCGGGCACCCTCCCATGGAGCAAAGTGTTAGGGAGCATGATTAGCTGATGCCGATACTTCTTTAGTGCATTAATGGAATTCAGGAATTAATGCCAGTATTGTGTTTGTGGTCAGCTTTGAAGCACTTTAACCTCCATTTTTAGCATAAACTGTAGAAGCTGCTTGCTATTAATGTAGCAAGCAGTTTTCAACTGTTTGGAAAGAAAAGGGATATTTTACCTGGAATCCTGAAATACATTCAACTTAAATAGTTGGGGGAGCACTAGATTGAGGAATAGTACAGGGTGCCAGATTTGCTAGTTATGGCTCTATTCACTATTACTTTATTTGAAAACAGACCACTAGAAGGGTGCTGCACCCAGTTCCAAATTATTTTAATTTACATGTATACTTCAGCATATAGTTTACTCTAGAACAAATATTTTCAACAGGTGAAGTAGTATATTTCAGGTATTAAATAAGCATTAGCATCATCCTGTTGTCTGCATTTTTCTGTTCAGGTTCTAATCGTCATCACCCTTTTTCTCCATTTATTTCTTTAAGTTGTCAGAATGTTTCATCAGTTGTGCTCACCACACTTAATTCACAGACACTCTCCTACCTTCTTCAACAGTCATGCCTGACTGTCACAGGTTTTCTCTCACACAATCCATCCATCTCTTTGCTGGGCATCCTAATTTCCTCATACCTTCTTCCTGTGTCTCCCACATTTTCTACACTGAATTATCTTTACTTTCCTGCTCATGTGTCTAAACCAGCATAATCTCTCTTTAACTTTCTCTGTCATTGGAGCTACTTTATCTTCTGCTCTAAGCCACCATCCTTTGTCGGTCCCACAGTGTGAATCCTACCACTCCATTCAGGCACTTCATTTCCATTTGTTTAACTTCCTTAACTCCTCTGCCTCAGCTGCCCAGGTTTCTGAACCATGCAGAAATACTGGAGCAACACTGTTGTGTACACCTTACTTTTCAGGTTCTTTGGCAATCTTCGGTCAAATAATACCCTTGACACTCTGTGCTAGTTGGCTACAGCCCCCCTGATTTTAATCATGGCCTCCCCTCCTCATTCAGACTCCCCTTCTGCTCAATCACCCTTCCCAGATAACTAAAGCTGTTAACTTGTTCTAATATCAGTAGTATAGCTAGGGTGGGAAGAATGAGTATCTGCCCCGGGCACAAAGTGTTAGGTGGTGTAATCGGCCAACCCTAATCACTTTTCAGTACATACTGGCATAGTTCTGGTCAAAACTGAGTGCTGTAGTGCTCCGTGTTTGTTATAAACTGTAGCAAGTAGAAAATAAGAAGTTATGTACCTACCATAACGTTCCATGTTAGTTGTCTTCTCTCGCCTTCTTTCTTGCTTGATGGGTTCGGAGCCGGTCCTCGGCTCCGACTCGGCACTTGCTAAGCTCGAGAGTCACTTTTACCAGCTCAAGGCAGCCCCATATCCCATGATGCAAGGCGGTAAGTACCCAGATCTCGTTTGATGACAAAGGGCAACAGCACCAAGCATAAAACACTTCCAAAAGGAAGAAAGAAAACTTACAGGATGGAAGAAGGACCAGGTCTGAATGGTCTTCAGCATAATAATTTCTTATAACAAGGTCTGTCCAGGCCTGGGGAAGGAGGGAGGGTCAAGAAAGAAGGCGAGAAGACAACTAACATGGAACGCTATGGTAGGTACATAACTTAATGTTAAGTTGTCAATCTCGCCTTCATTCTTGCTTGATGGGACCGCCCCTAGCACCTCTATCCTGGGTGGCTCAATGGAACAGACTCTTGAGGACTGTAGAGCCAAAACTGGCTCTGTCCCTGGAGGCCAAGTCCAATTTGTAATGGGAAACAAAAGTGTGAGGAGTGGCCCAAGTGGCCGCTGCACAAATAGTGTCTAAAGGAAGTCTAGCTTGAAAGGCTGTAGAAGTAGCTAAGCTCCTAGTTGAATGTGCTTTAGGTTTTGAGCACAGCTGTTTTCCCTGAGCAGATAAATTTCAGAGATGACCGAAGAAAGCCATCTGGACAAGGTCACTTTAGAAACAGGAAGGCCTTTTTATTATCCGCATAGGAAACAAAAAGTTGATCAGATTTTCTAAATTTTTTGTTCTGTCCAAATAATATCTAAGTTGACGGTGGACATCAAGATAATGTAGTTTTGTTCGGCTCTGTCTGAATAGTTTGGGAAAAATACAGGAGATCAATGGATTGATTCAAATTGTCTTTGAAGCGACCTTAGGCAAAAAGGTCGGATTAGTTCTCAAAGATACTCTGTCTTTGTGAAACCAAATAGGGTCGAACCGATAGAGCATGAAGTTCAGACACCCTCCTGGCCGATGTAATAGCCACTAGGAATAAAGTTTTCCAAGAAAGAAATTTCAGGAACAAGAAACAGCTGGCTCAAGGGGAAGAATCAAGGATGTCAGCACTAAATTTAGATCCCACTGAGGAGGAGGATTCCTGATTGGAGGCTTTAGTAGGAAAATTCCTTTCAAGAAGGCCCTGCAGAGCCTATGTGACATAATATTATGATTACCCCAACATGAAAGTTGGAGATAGCAGCCAATTGAACTCTGACTGTGGAAGAAGAGGAGCCTGCATGAAAAATCTCTGCTAAGAAGTCCAGGACTGCCTGAACAGGGGCAGTGAAAGGATCAATATTCTTGGCCTTAGCCCAATAAGAGAAACGTTTCCATTTGCTTGTATAAATCCTCCTGGTAGAGGATTTTAAAGAAGTTACTATGATGTCTCTAACTGGGTTAGAGATCAAAGGAAGCCTGGCTAAGGAAGGAAGTGGAGTAACCATGCTGTGAGGTTGAGAGAAGGGATAGACCGGTGCAGCTGACCGGATTGGTGAATCAGAAGATCTGGCACTGGGTCCAGATGCCACGGCTGCACCAAAAGGTGATGATGGAGGAACGGGAACCAAACTTGTCAAGGCCAGTAAGGCAATGAGAATCAATTTGGCTCTCAAACGGTAGCTTTCTGGATAACTTGAGGGATCAGAGGAAATGGAGGGAAGGCATAAAGAAGTCCCTGGGGCCAATCCTGGGTCAGAGCGTCTCTGGGGGGATGGCCTGGTAGAGGGAAGAGACAGAAGAAGTCTGGGCATTTGCTGCTTTGGCGAGTAGCAATTAGATCGCAACATGGACGACCCCATTCCAGAAATATCTCTTCCGCTATAGATTGCTTGAGAGACCACTCGTGAGGCATGAGAATAGCTCTGCTCAATCTGTCCGCTACAATGTTGGTTTTCCCAGGGATATGCATTGCTACCAGAAACCGATGAGAGGAGATCGCCCATTGCCATAGTCTGAGCACTCGACACAAGGGGTAAGACTTGGTTCCGCCCTGTTTGTTGATATACGAAACTACAGACATGTTGTCTGTGTGGACTGCAATTGTCCCTACGGGAAGAAAGTCGCTGAGGGCTTGCAACGTTAAAAGCACTGCTCTCATCTCCAGGACATTTATGTGCAGGTGGTACTCGAACGGCTGCCACGCCCCATGAACCATCCTGCCCTGATAATGACCCCCACCCGATCAGGGAGGCATCCGTGGTGACAGTGGCTATCGGGATGGGGTACAAAGTACCTGCCTTGGTGAACCTGAGGAGATGTGATCCACCAAGCAAGATGATCTTTGTAAGTCTGTGTCACCAGAATCTGGTGACGATTGGAAGTTGTTGGTACGACCACTGTGTGAACAGCATCCACTGAAGAAGGCATGTAGAATCGAGCCAGGGAAGAAGAGTAATGGCCGCAGCCATGAGGCCTAATACCTTTAGAACCATTCTGGCCTGTACTTTCTTGTTGGCCAGAATGATCCTGACATGATTCTGAATGTCTGAAACTCTTTGATCTGTAAGGGTAGTTGACATCCTAACAGTGTTTAAGTTTGCCTATGAAAGTAATAGACTGGCAGGGCGATAAGGATGACTTTTCAAGTTGATCGAGATGCCCAAATGAGAACAAAGACTTATTATGTAATCCCTGGCTTGAATAAGCTGATGCCTGGTGGTGGCTGACAGGAGCCAGTCGTCGAGATACGGAAACACCTGAATCCTTGACGCCTCAGGTGAGCCGTGACCACTGCCATGCATTTGGTGAACACTCTGGGGCTGTAGTGAGACCAAAGGGCAGGGCTCTGAACTGAAATGACTGGACCCCAGCCGAAAGCGGAGAAATCTCCTGGAGCGCCTGTGAATTTTGATGTGATAGTACGATCCTGAAGATCTATTGAGCACATCCAGTTGTCCTTCTGTAAGAAGGGCAGAATTGACTGAAGAGTGACCATTCGAATCTTGTCTTCCTCACAGACTTGTTGAGTCTGCTGAGATCCAATATTGGTCTCCAGTCTCGCCTTTTGGGGACCAAAAGAACCTTGAGTAGATTCCGGCTCTGAATGGTCTGTTGTAACTGGCTGAATGGCTCTTTTGCAGTAGTTTTGAGACTTCTAACTCTGCAATTTTTAGACCGGTGGTACATCTGGAAGGGAATTTGAGGGGAAAGGACTTTCCTCGAAAGGAATTATGTAACCCTTGGATATGATCGACTGTACCCATCTGTCTTGAGTGAGGGAATGCCAGGCTTCTGGGTACAGTGATAATCTTCCCCGACTGCCTCCAAGGAGGGACAGCCGGGCAACATCTCAGGGATGCTGAAAGGGCTTGTCAGAGAGAGGCTCTCTGTTTCCCTGGTTTTGGACCCCTCTGCCTCTAGAGCCTGTTGTTGTTACCCCTCTGCCTCTAGGGGTAAACTGACCACGTGAATCCGTGACTCCTTGGGATTTATGGAACCACATTTTGCCACCTTCTGTCCTTTGGGGTAAGGTCTAGAAGGGGTGGAAAACGGACTCCTACAGCAGAAAGAGTCTTGCCGTCCTGCTCACACCTGGTCAAAGTTTCCTTCACCTGAGGGCCAAACAAAGCTGACCCATCAAAGGGAGAATTTGTGAAGGACGCCTTAAAGGGATCTGCAAAGTCACATAGTCGCATCCAGGCTTGGCGCCTAAGAGCCACACCTGCCATCAGCAGCATATGATATTAGCCGCATGGAGGAGTTTGCAATGGAATTAAGGGTTCCTAGCTGCCAATTTTTTCTTGAGCCCCTGCAGCTGTAGGATCCTGTACTACTTCACCCAGCTCCTTAAGGATATCCCTCTGGAGTCTGGTGAAGTGACATAGGTAATTCAGCTAACGATAGCAAAGGTCGCTGAGGAAAACATCCGCCACTGCATCTATCCATGGTCCTAGAGTCCTTATTAGGAGGATGGACGGGTACAGAAGGATCTGCAAGTTCCTTCTTGGTGGCAGCAGCCACCACCATGGCATCAGCGGGACACCCTTAGTGAGGAATTGCTTGTCACACGGGCAGTGATAAATTTTGAAGGCCTCCTAGGGACTGGCTCTACAGAGTCAGGAGCAGCCCACGCGGGCAATAACCTGCATAAGGGGGTGAGACACCCAGGAGGTGGAGGGCCGAGATCCAAACGCCTCTAGGTATACTGACTCATCCTCAGAGGGATTATTGGTGGGCCAGTTTCCCTCTGTCTAAGGAGTTCTAGGATGTCTGAGAAGGAGACATCCTCAGAGGGGATCTTGGGGATCCCTCTGACTCATCAAAGTCAGTATCTGAAGTGATAGACTCGGGAGTCTACGTGTTTCCTCTACAAGTCCTCTTCCTAGGAGGATCTCCAAACATCAGGAGAATCCTCGGAAGAGGGGAAATTCCCAATGGGGAAACCTGAGGCGGAGGATCTCTGGGTCCTGTAGCAAGAGAAGTGGCAGAGATGTCAACAGGCACTATAGAGGGAGGAGCTAAGGAACAGACTGCTGGCTGATACCAGTGGCCAGCACACTCTTCATCACCTCGAATGCTCCTCCCAGGCAGGTCCGAGAGAACCCGTCAAGAGCTAGGAACCCAGGGACCATCGAAAGGGAAGTCTCCGAGGCAGATGTTGGAGCCGAGCTCACCAAGGCCGAGGCTCCAAGGGAAGAGCGGTTCGGACAAGGGTCCGATGCCACTCACCCCTCGGAGGAGACCATGGAAGCCCGCCACCGAATCCTCTAAGGAAGGTCTCAAGAGGAGATAGAGTAGAGGCTGAAGGGACAGAAGGGGTATCCGTCCCTCAGCCGTAGCAGTAACCATTCCCGAAGACTCCAACCCAAGCTCTGGGGTAGAGTTGAAGGAGGAACTGTAATGGGTGTGGACCAATAGTCGCCTGTTGAGACGGACTATGTAACATTTGGGCCAGTGCCTGTGACTTAAGTAATCTACTGACCACTCTCTAGGTCATGGTCAAAGCCTGGATGACCTTGAAGATCGGCTCGATGGCCGAGAGGAGAGGTGAAGCCGAGCCGAAAGTATCCGCTCCAAGGAAGGAGACCTCGACCTCTTCCTCTAAGGAGCCATCGGAACCGATGAAACTATTGAATCTGTCTTAGCCGACAACTTATCGGAGCCGACAGGTAGTTCGATGCATCGCCTCCAGCCGGCGCCGATACAGCCACAAAGTAACGGTGTCGGAGCCGATCGAGCCGACACCGATGCCTGTGCCACATGGTGGTCGGAGCCGACCCAAGTGGTCGATAGAGAATCGGCACCGATAGCCATCGGTGCCGAATCGGCTCCAGCCGAGCGATCTCGACTCAGAACGAGTCGGAGCCGAGGCGGCAGGCTTTGACACAGAAGCCTGGGCATTGGAAGACTTGGCAGTCTTAGATGGAGTTCACTTAGCCGGAGAGCTCTCCGGCTTAAGAAGGCCCCTGAAAATTAATTTGTTTCTTCTTTCCTGCAGGACTCTCTGGCTGAAAGAATGACAAATAGCACAGGAGTCCTGCAGGTGAAGAGGCCCCAGGCAGCAAGAAGTGTGACCGTCTGTCAGAGACATCTTCTGACAGCACGAGTCACACTTCTTAAAGCCTGAGACCCTTTCTTTTGACATGGTGTAACATAACACACACACACACCAGTCAAAGAATTTAAATTTAAATTTAAATATACCAAAAAGGTATAACTACAAACACACACACACACCCTAACAGGGGGGGGATGGGATGGGTAAGTCTGACTAAAAAAATAATAAGAGACAGACAAATTTCTGTCAGAAACAGTTTAAAACTAAATAAAAACTAACAATAAGGGGCTTTTAAGTTAAAAGGGGCTAAAATAGCAAAATAGTAAATCACTTACCAGGAGCTGGTAAAAGGAGGACCTCATAAGCGAAGCGGCAAACGAGATCTGGGTACTTACCGCCTTGCATCATGGGATATGGGGCTGCCTCAAGCTGGTAAAAGTGACTCGGAGCCGAGGGATCGGCTCCGAACCCATCAAGCAAGAATGAAGGCGAGATTGACAACTTAACATCAGTTGTTTAAAAGAAGATAAACATTTTTTTAGTTCTTAAAGTCCAGAGAAGAGCTTTTTTGAGGGGTGGCAGATTAGGGTCCAGCATTGGGTGCAAAAATAGCTAGCCACACCTCTGTCCACTATTTTCCCTTGTATCTCAACTTTCAGCTTTTTCTGATTTTCCCCATTTGCTGCCATGACAAAGGTCTTGTCTGTGTTCTGTTTCATCTCTTGGACCTTCATTCTTGCATCATTTGCTGAAGTATTTGTTCAGTTTACTTTTAAATTCACATCAGCTACATGCATCAGCTTTGTTAATCTGTACCCTCCTTCCGTTTGTTAATTTAATCCATCACTGCTATGAACAGTAGTGGGCTAAGTGCAGAAACCTGATGGACCCTCACTCTCATTAAAACCCCTTTGTGAGTCTTAATACACTTCATACTTGTGTCACTGGGTCATTGCACATAGTTTTCATTAATTCTACATATGTTTCTGGTACTTTGAACAATCACAGGACTGCCCAAATCATCTTTCTTGGAACCTTGTCATATGCCCTCTTCAAGTCTAGAAATGCCCAGTCTTTTCTCATCTCTAACTTCTTTTCTACTATATGTCTCACTGCAAACATTAGGTAAGTTGCATTGCATCCTGATCTGAATCCAAACTGCTCTTCTACCATCTTACTTTCTACTACTCTGCATGTTTGTTTATCAGTCACCCTCTCCAGAACTTTCTTGCAGTGTGGCTTGAGTCTGTTACCTCAGTAGTGGCCGCAGTTGTAAATGCCCATTTTGATTTTGTACACCAGTATTAGAATGCGTATTCTCCAGTCATCTGAGATACACCTTTCTGTTCATACCACTACAACTACCATTGGTAGACGTTTCTTCCCTAACTCACCCAACATTTTGATCATATCTGCTGTGACCTTATCTGAGCCTTCTGCTTTCCCTGACTTCATTTTCATTAGCACTGTTCTTACTTCTTCTATGGTGGGCTCCTCCTCCTCTCTCATCATATGCTGTGTCTGGGGCAATACAGCTTGTGTGGGGTTTTGTTCACTCAGAAGCTGCTGCAAGTACTCCCTCCATCTGACTTTGATGTCCTGTGGACTGGTGAGCATGTTGTTGCTGGCATCCTGTTTGAATAGTGTCTGACTGATGACTGTCCTCTTTATCTTTCTGTCTTTACCTTGCAACCTGATTGAGTTTCTTTGTGCCATCTACTGAGACACTTTCCAGAAGCTGTTAGCGTCCCTCTGATGCTTTGTTCTTTGCTATTGTAACTACTCTCCTAACCTCTTTATTAACTACTTAGCATTATTCAGGTTTTTAATGTGAATATTTATCTCAATACCTATAACACACTTCTGAAAAAACACTGAATAACTCTTTTAATATAAAGTCTGAAGTAGAATTGTAAAGACAAGACACTAGACATTGTTAAACAATATATTTCTCTTAATTCTATTGTCAGATAACAAAGTGATAATAATTCTATCTCCATAATATTAATAAAAAATTGAGGTATTACCAAATAATCTTTTTTCAATATAAAAGTTATGTTGTGTATTTTTTATAATACATTTGACATGTAGTACTTTGTGAAAAAATATATGAGGTTGAAGTTCTTCAAATGCAATATTTTATTGTTTAAAATATGTTAAGACACAGTTAAAGTATTATTTGGTACAAATCTACTCACCCAAGTATCTGTTTTATATAGTTACCTGAAAAGTTGTCATTATGTGATTTCAGTCTGAATGCATATCCAACATATTAAACTGTTTAACATCTGACAGTACTTACCTCAAGCACAAACTACCTAAAAAAAAAACCCACACACCAGACCTACTTCCTGCCCCACCCCACAAAAAACACAGATGATAAATAGTCCAAGATTAGACCATCTGCATAGTGTTAGGGATAGGGTTATCCCCCCCACACACACACACACACATACGCATACCACCTTATTTGTGTGCTAATGCTTACCCTGACCCTATTCCTAACCCTGAACCCTAACTCCACCACTAGCCATAATGCTTACTATAACCTTAACACTAAACAAAATACACATACTACACTAGTCATAGCACTAACACAACACACACACTCACTCACACTTGCATTCAGAATACTGAAACATTTGGTATTTCCATAAAACTCACAATTGTCTTCAGACATTTACCACTTGGCATTCTTACTGCAGATCATGACTGTTGTGTTGACAGGTACCAAAAATATAAAAAGTGTTTTTAAAGACTGCCCATTTTTTAAATATAATTATACTCTTCAAGATCGTAAGTCATAGATCACTAGGCTATCGACCCGGAAGTCATTTTAAGCCTAGCAGTTTCATTCCAATGTAATACCATAAAAATGCTACTTAGTATTCAAGATTGGATTTAGTGATGACTGCCCATGTCCAGGAGGGTTGTGGGCTCTATCCCCAGTAAGAATGTATGGTGCCCCATCCACTCATCCAGGTTCCTCTTGAACAGTGTCATAGAGGTGCTCTGTTTCACATAAATTTGTAGCCTGTTCCAAAGACACGGTAGCCTCTGAGAGATCAATATGTCCCTGCAGCATGTCCTATTTAAGTCATAGGCCAAGATGGTTATTGTAACATAAGGAGATACTGGCAGCACGGCTAGCTGGAATTTTGTAAATAATTATATGTCATTTGTGAATATTAATATGATTTATATAGAAGTGTGACAGAGGGAGATTCTACCAGCACAGCTATCTGGAATTTTGTAAATGGTTATGTGTCATTTGTGAATATCAACATAATTCATATGCTTGTGTTATAGACATATTAAAACTGTATGTCGTATTGTACAGGCATGTGTGCTGAAGAGATATTTTGTAAAGTTGTCTTCTGGCTTTTCCCAGTTAGGGGTTGCCACAGTGGATCACCTTTCCACTCATGATTGGCAGTGGAGTTTTATGGTGTTGAGTTACCGGCCCAGTGCCCAACCTTCCACAGAAGACACACATACTCACACCTAGGGTCAACTTAGAGTATCATATCCACCTGCAGCATGTCTTTGGGATGTGGGGGGAAACTAGAGCACCTGGAGGAAACCCACACAACCACAGGGAGGACATGCAGGCTCCGCACAGAAGGCACCCCAACTGAAGATTGAACCAGAGAACCTCTTGCTGTGAGGCAGCAATGCTAACCTCTGCACCACCGTGGCCGCCCTAAATAAAAATGACATATTTTGTAAAGTACTGAGCATAAATGTATATGCACTATTGTAACTGTTTAGATGTATATCTTTTAACAGGGGAGACTGAAACACATGAGATTAACTTGCAAAACTTCAGAAGAATAGTTGGAATTAAGTTACCTTATGGCTGGGCCATAAACAAAAGAGATGTTATCTTTCAGTTTCAGTGCAACAGGAGACATATTGTCTAGAACTAGAAGTTTTTTGTATTGTCTTTAAATGTGGAGGAATGTAAATTATTTTACGACTTCTACCATTTGCCAAAAAATCTGAGGTCTATGTATTTTCACAGGTAGATGCTAAATTCTACCAGCTGCAGTGGGGGTTTTCACCTGGGACAGTCAGATGACAAGAAGTGATGTCATTCTACAAGCTACCCCAGCAGTAATATTTAAAATATTAATTTAAGAACTCTCTGAGAGAGGGAGGCTGGGCATTTTGTATTTTGTCTTTAACCTGACAAGAACATCCACTCACCACATCTGCCTGCTTGTTGCTCTGTATGTAAGTTAACTAGGGTGCAGTAATTTCTCTTAGATACATTCAGGAATATAGTGAAGTATAGCTTAATTTTTTTTTTCTTTATTTATTTGAGACTGTCCTGCAATGTTGTTTTAAATATTTCCTGTGATTTTTGAACTCTAACTGTTGGGTATTTTCTTGTTCTTTTATTATTTAAACCTTTCATTGTGGCTAACATGAGAGACATATTTAATTTCGGAGAGTACTTGCATATTTATTTGGTGACACTGTGGGCCACTCCTAATACCGTCACTATTGATCAAATTACCATTTGTATTGATAGTAACATTACACAGTAAGATTGCACACCCTTTGTTAAGGGCCTTAAAGTAGCTGATAAGGAGTGGCTAGTGGCAGTAAAAAACATCTTATAGTCTGGTTACTTTAGAGAGGGAGCTACTCTGTAACAGTTAGAGTGAAGGTGAGCCACAGCTGCTTGTGGGCACTGATGTTCCCTTGGCTAGAGTGACTGCAAAGGCAGAGGTGAGTAGTAATACCCAGGCTATCAGCAAGGCACCGCTGTCAGAGAATACCAAATTTCCTGTGGAAGTGGAGCTGGGAAGGGTTACAAAGAGAGAGTTGAGACAGGCTCAGCTCTCAGACCCTACATTACAAGGCCTGAGGCAGGTAATTAGAGAGGCACCTGATTGCAAGAAAAGGAGAATCTGTATACTGGGACCAAGGGTTACTGTATAGAATGTGGACTCCTGAGGAAGGTCTAGAGGGTGAGAGAATACAGCAGTTGGTAGTGCCCAGAGCCTAACATCTGGCCTTTTTTGCTATAGCCTATGATATTTCCTTTGTAGGTCATATGGGCATAAAGTGCACCAAGCTACATAGCATGCAGAACTTTTACTGGCCTAGGATTTCCAGAGATGTAATAAAGTACTGCAGGACCTGTGAGCAGTGCAACAATATAGACAAGGTAGGAGACAAGGTGAATGCTCCTTTGATGACTTTGCCTGTGATTGAGGAGCCATTTCATTGGGTATCTATGAATATTGGGGGGCCTCTGAGTAATCCAAGTTCGACAGGGAAAACGTATATCTTACTGGTAGTAGATTTTGTTGCCAGATACCCTGTAGCGGTGGCCCTGTCCTCCACTGAGACAGAAAAAGTGGCAAATGGTTTGTTAGAGATTTTCAACAGGGGAGGTTTCCCAAAAGAAATACTGACTGACAGAAGTACCAATTTCATGTCAGACCTGCTGGCTTGTCTGTGGAGGGACTGTGGTGTGAAGCACTTAAAGTCCACCCTTTACCATCCCCAGACTAATGGTCTGGTTGAGAGGTTAAACTCTACACTAAAGACCATGCTATGGGCTTTAGCAGACCAGTTTAAGAGGTAGTGGGACAAACATTTTCCCCATCTGTTATTTGCATACAGGAGATGCCCCAGGAATCCACAGTTTTTTTTTACCCTTTGAGTTGCTGTATGAGCATAAGGTGAGGGCCCCTCTAGATTTGATTTGTGATGAGTGGGAGAGTGAGTGTGAATCCCACAAGGAGTCTGTTGTGGCATATGTCTTAAATCTCAAGACAAGGCTCAGGGAACTCATGGGCTTGGCCCAGGAGAACCACGCAGAAACCCAACAGCAGAAAAAGATCTCATATGACAGGAATGCTCAAGTTACAGAGTATGCTGTGGGGCAGCATGTAATGGTTCTCATTCCTGTAAGACACAACAAGCTGCAGGCAGCTTGGGAGGGACATTTCAAAGTGGTAAGGAAGGCCAATGATGTTAACTACATGGTAAAACTGCTAGGCAAGAGGCAGGGGCATAAATTGTACCATGTTAACATTATGAAACCTTACCATGAGAGGGAGGCCCTGGTGCTAAGTATTTGCTGTACAAGGCAAGAGGAGTCTGAGAGGGATTTATGGCTACAGGGAGCCAGACATCCAAATCCCAAATTACTATGGTGGAGTCTAAGATTGTAGGCATATGACAGAACAGTGCAGCACAGTACTGGGGTCAGCAATGCCAAGATAGCTGGAATCTCAGGGCAGGGAATGGGGTTGCCAAGATAGCTGGAATCTCAAGACAGGGAATGGGGTAAGGTATTCCCATATAGGCTTAATCCTCTCAAGCAACGTTTCTCAAGGCCACTTGAAGAACTAGTTTGAGTCTTTTGGGGGGGGGGTGTAAGAAAAGGAGATACTGCCAGCCCAGCTAGCTGGAATTTTGTAAATAATTATATGTAATTTGTGAAGACTAATATGATTTATATAGAAGTGTGACAGAAGGAGATACTGCCATCCCAGCTATCTGGAATTTTGTAAATACTTATGTGTCATTTGTGAATATCAACTTGATTCATATGCTTCTGTTACAGATGACGTATTAGAACTGTATGTCATTTTGTACAGACGTTTGCTGAAGAGATATTTTGTAAACTACTGAACAGAAATGTATATGCACTATTGTAACTGTATATATATATATATATATATATATATATATATATATATATATATATATATATATATATATATAGATATATATATATACACACACACACACACACACACACACACACACATATATATATATATATATATATATTTTTTTTTTTTTTTGTTTTTTTTTTTTTGACAGGGGAGACTGAAACACAGGAGATTAACTTGCAAAACTCTGGAAGAATAGTTGAAATTAAGTTACTTTATGGCTGGGCCATAAACAAAAGAGCTGTTATCTTTCAGTTTCAGTGCAACAGGAGACATAATGTCTAGAACTAGAAGTTTTTTGTATTGTCTTTAAATGTGGAAGAATGTAAATTATTTTACGATTTCCACCATTCACCAAAAATCTGAGGTATATGTACTTTCACAGGTAGATGCTAAAGTCTATTAGCTGCAGTGGAGGTTTTCACCTGGTATAGTCAGATGACAAGAGGTGATGGCATGCTGCAGCACCCCAGCAGTAATATTTAAAATATTAATTTAAGAACTCTCTGAGAGCGAGGCTGGGTATTTTGTATTTTGTCTTTGACCTGACAAGAACATCCACTCACCACATCTGCCTACTTGTTGCTCTGTAAGTAAGTTAACTAGGGTACAGTAATTTCTCTTAGATGCATTCAGGAATATAGTGAAGTATAGCTTAGATGTTTTCTTCATTTATTTGAGACTGTCCTACAATGTTGTTTTAAATATTTCTTGTGATTTTGAACTCTGATGCAACTGTGATTAGTTACTGAGTATTTTCTTGTTCTTTTATTATTAATTATTAAATATATTTAAACCTTTCATTGTGACTGATATTTGTGAGATATATTTAAGTTCTGACAGTGCTTGCATATTTATTTGGTGACACTACGGGCCACTCCTAATAGCTTTGCTCTTGGTCAAACTAGCATTTGTTTTGATAGTAACATTACACAGTAAGATTGGACACTCTATATTAAGGGCTAAATAGCTGATAAGGAGTGGCAGGTGGCAGTAAAAACTACCTTATAGTCTGGGGAAAAGGGGGCATAGCTAGCAAACCTGTTCCAGTCATTCCCAGGTGTGTGTGTGTGTGTGTGTGTGTGTGTGTGTGTGTGTGTGTGTGTGTGTGTGTGTGTGTGTGTGTGTGCGCGTGTGTATAAATCAAATCTCAAAGAGTGTACGTGTCAGCTATTTGAGCAGGGACACGAAGCACTGGTTTGCTGGAGAGGTTGCTGGAGGTCTTGGCTTGGCCAGTCAGCTGAGATCTCAACCTCATAGCATTGCCAGTGGAGAATCTTACTGGGGATCTGCAGAAAGAGGGAGAAACCAGCCCCAGACTGACTGTGGTCTCTGTGTGCTCTTAAGGGAAATTGCACTTGATGCAGAGAGCTGCATCTGGAAATACTGTGTGTGTGCTTGTTATCCTCCCAATATACGTTCCCCACTGGTACTAGAGGTGAGGATTGTGACTCCTTGCTTACTAGGCCAGTGGTAGGGCATCACAGTTATAACTGGGGAATAACAGGACTTTCAGAGGCACTCTTCCTGACCATGAACCCATGATGGCTGTTATCCTGAAAAATGTAGTCTTCTAGGAAAGCTTCTCCTTCAGGATTTTGTCTATGACTATTCCTGCCACTACTGTTAGGTTAACCAGTCTGCAATTCTTCAGAATTTTTCCTGTCTCCTCCATGTAAATTAGAACTACTCTTTCCATCTTCCACTTCTGCAGGCATTTCTTATCTAATAAGAGTTATACGGCAAATTGCTATCAATGGATCTACCAACATATGTTTTACATTCCTAGTCTACTTAAGGTGTGGATTATGTAGGATCAATATCATATCCCTATCCTGCTCAAAGGTTCATATATGATCAGTAAGTTTTATGGTTTGACATGACCAGTGAGGACATTATGTGAGCGGGGTGGGGGGTGTATGCATCTCCCATGTTTCTGAGGACCAAATCAAGGATGCTAACATCTCAAGTGGCATGTGACTACCTGGTTTAGGGTGTTTCTGTTTACAGTTTATGAATCTTTGGATCTGCATGTTTGGGGTTGTGTATGATTCACAGTTTATAGTAAAGTAGTTAAAGTCACCTACTAATATGGTGTTGAGTTGAATGGTGACTGTCTACAGTATATTTCAGTATGTGTTATGGATGTACTGGGTCATAGAGAGGACCAGCAACTAGCAAGTATATGGTATAGGACTTTCCTGTGTTAATTTGGACAAGGAGAAGCTCAAGCATGTCATAGTATTGTACTAGCCTTGATGCATGTTTGTTTTTCATGTAAATTGAAACACTTCCACCTTCTGTCCCTTCCTGTGCAGAAGCTGGTTAAAATAAGTGGAAGTCATTATGGCCCTACACTGCAGGGATACTCTCAATGACATTAAACCAGGTCAAAGAAACTGCACAGACAGCTATATTCTCCAGGGTAAGGAGAGCTGCAGGGAGTGTAGTTTCTTGTTCAGAGTCTTGCCATTGATCAGTAACATGTTTAGAATTTATTTTATTGTTTTGCTATATCAGAAGGTTTATCAGGTTGGCAATGCCTAAAAAAGGTACTATGTGGGCAGACAAGATTTTAGACAATATTTGAAAGCCTAGAGGAAACAGGTGCAGGCCACCTCCGGCAAAGCAGTGTGTTCTGTCAACCATATCGTCTTGGGCTGATCAATATTGTACCCACCCCCTTTGAATGATCCCAAAAGGTAAGCCAATTATCTTCTGCTCATTTTATGGCACCTTCATTGGAGAAGGTGGAATACTGCTCAATGTTTGGCTCATAGTGGCCTAGGACTTATAGTCTGAGAGCTCCATCATGTCTCTCTTCAAATAGTGCATGGAGGTACATCTCAGGCTGTTTACACCCACATGGACTATGATTGAATTATAATGGTAGCTGAAGTTCAACAATATGAGTACAGCTCATGATAGGTAACTGACTAAGCGCTAGGAAATTAAATCAGAAACTGCATACTCTGGAAGCAGTCCTCTCCCTGGAGGATGTTGACATCTGTGCAGTCACAGAAACTTGGTTCAGGGCCACAGAGAGTGCCCTGGCCTTGCAAAGCTACAATTCCTTCCACACTTTCAGACCACAAAATGAACGTGTGAGAACCAAAGGAGGAGGGGTATCTCTCTTCACCAAAGATAAATACACCTCTAGAGTGGTTAGACAGGAAAACTCCATGAACTTACTCCAAGTTCAACTAACTGTGAGTAAGACTCCCCCTTCAAGTCATTGTTAGCCATAGGCCCCCTTTCAATGAAACAAGATAACCACATTGTTTATTTGGACCTACTTTAGTCAATCAAATTACAACCAAACACTCTAGTCATGGGTGATTTTAACTATTCCTCAAGTGACTGGGAAATGTATACAAGTACCAACATGCTCACACAAAGGTTCCTGGATTTTGTTCACACTAATGCCCTGGAACAAATAATATGAAATCCCACAAGGGGCTCAATTATTCTCACCTGGTCCTTACCAACATGGGTGACCATTGCACCACCACAAATATAGGACTTTCACTGATTAAATCTGATCACAAATCAGTCACATTTGAAGTAGCTATAACACCTGAAATCCTCTTAGGTGAAATCAGGCTAAAAAATTCACCAAAGTTAATTATACCCTCCTAAAGGACGACATAAATAATTTCCAAGCTCCTGTTCCCACAGATGGCAATGACGATACTAAGGAATAGACAAATGCCCTGTACAAATACTTATACAAATGTATTGACATAGCTGTACCTGATAGGATCAAAACAAGATCCCCAAAAAAAAAAAACAAAAAAAAAACAAGCCTTCCTGGTGGACATCTAGCATCAATACATTATAGAACAAGAGGAAGAAGTTGCTGTCTAAGAATAAAAACAGAGGTCCCAGCACTGGATGAACACCCTCCTCTGCTTGAATAAATAAATAAGACAACTTGTAAAATCCTCTAAGGGCAACTTCAAAAAAAAAAAAATAGCAACCATAGCTAAGGATAACCATAAGGCATTCTTCAGCTACATCCATAACCTAAAATGTAGGACCCAGATGTGTGCTGTGTGGCTGGCATCACACACACTGATCCTGGGAAAATACAGAACCTATTAGCTGACAAGTTTGGTGAAAAAGTCACCCTCTGTTCCCTCCAAACATTCCACAAAGCATTCCCTCTACATCTCACCCACCTTGCATCTCCAAAGAACAAGTCATTAATCATTAATTCTCTCTCCAAGACTAAAAACACAGCCTCTATGGGACCAGATGGCATCCCAGGTTGCATTTAAATGGTCTAAAACATGAGTTAGCAACTTCATTAGGTACTCTCTTCAACCACAGCCTGGGTACTAGTTTTGTCTCTGCTGAATGGAAAACAGCAACCGTAATCCCCCTTCTTAAAGGGGGTACGTCAGTAGACCCTGGGAACTACAGACCCATAAGCTTAACCAACCTTATCTGTAAGGCCATGGAATGAATTATCACACTGATGTCCCACTCACCAGGCTGAACAAAGAGAAAATTACAATCAGCTGCCTGTCGGGTGCCAGGATCTGCCACGTAATGCATGCACTCAAGTCACTCCACAAGTACAAATATGACTCTGTCATTGTCCATGTTGGAGTGAATGACTTGAGACGTACCTCCCTGGACTACATGAAAAGAGACATGGAAGAGCTCTCAGATCATGTGGCCCAGGCAGGTATGACCATAGCCCTGAGTAGCATCCTGCCTTCGCCCAGAATGATACCACAGTATAAGGACAAAATGATTGACTTCAACAACTGGCTAAGCTTCTGGTGTTATTCAAAGGGGATCCAGTATCTGCCTGCCTGGGATGACATGATCGACAAACCATGATGCTTTGCCAGAGATGGTCTGCACCTGTCGCACCTGGGATTCAGGTTACTGGCTAAAGCTCTTGCCACTCCTATAGTGCCTTTTTTAGGCAAGGTTCAAAGGACAAAACCACCACCGTAACAGATACAAGCATGCAGAATCTGAAGGTAATGTTACTCAATGCTAGAAGTCTAAACCTCAAAATGCACTCTCTTGAGGCACTCCTAAAAATGGAGAACATCTGTGCAGTAACTGAGACCTGGTTCAAGGCTCTAGAGAGCACCCCTGCAATACCAGGCTACAACTCTTACCACATCTTTCAGCCAACAAACAAAGACTGAAAGACTAAAGGTGGAGGAGTGTCTATATTTACCAAGGATATTCACATCTCCAGGCTAGTTGCCCAACACAATGAATCTGAAATTCTCCAGGTGCAACTAACACTAGGTAAGACTGCAATCCAAATTGCAGCTTGCTACAGATCCCCCACCATGCCCCAAGATTCTCATTACACCTTTCTAAACATACTGGAAAATATTAATATTAATAATATAATATAATAATATTAATATTAAGATACAAAAAACACCCTAATACTGGGTGATTTCAACTACCCTGCCATTAACTGGGAAAACTACTTGGGTACCAACACCTTTTCCTAACAGTTCTTGGAATTCATGAATTCCAATGCCATGGATCAAATTATCCATTGTTCCACCAGGTGCTCCAATATCCTAGACCTGGTCATTACCAACATGGGAGATAGATGCTCCACACCAGTGGTCACCCCCTCATTGGTCAGGACTGACCATAAGCTAATCACCCTTGACATCCACATCCCACCCCCACTCCCCAGTAAGGGCACCTCCGTAAAAAACTTCTCCAAAGCCAACTTCATGCTACTCAAGTCAGAAGTGACAAACTTCATGACACCCATGCAGACAGGAGCTGAAAGTTTGACTTCTGAATAGTACTACTAATACTAATACTGTACGAGCACATCCACTCGTGCATGAATCCCAAAAAGTGCCATCCCAAAAAGAACCAAGATGCTCTCCTCCAAAAAAAGGAAGCCAATCTGGTGGACCCTGCCATAAACAAACTATACAACAGAAGGAAGAAACTGTTGCAGAAAAGAGGAAAATCCCAGGATGCAAAAGCTCCCTTACCACCCTCAGTAAGAAGCTGAGATCCCTCATAAAATCCTCAAAAGCTAGTTAAGAAAATAAAATTGCTAAAGATTCCAAAGACAACCACAAGGCATTCTATAGTTATGTCAAGAACCTAAATGGCAATTTTCAGATCTGCTCTGAGCTACAACAGAATGGCATTAAATATACTGATCCCAAGGATATTGCCAATATCCTGGCAGATCAATTTAGTGCCAACTTCACCCCCTCACACCCCCTAAAGGGCCCATCTCACTACCAAAAGATTGCCAAATTCCGGTAATCACAGCCACACAGGTAGAAACTGCACTCTCCAAAGCTAAGAATACAGCATCCATAAGACCAGATGACATCTTGGGCTGTGTACTACATGAACTACAAATGAACTGACACCTCACCTAAGTGTCATGTTTAATCGTAGCCTCACCTCAGGCTTTGCACCCACTGAGTGGAGCACAGCTACAGTTGTCCCACTCCACAAGGGGGGATCCACCTTGGATCCTGGGAACTACCATCCCATCAGTCTGATGAGCCTGATCTGCAAGGGCATGGAGCGCATTATCATGGAACTTATAAACAAAGACATTGGCAACCTTCAAACACTGGACCCCACCCAGTTTAGGTTCGTGAAGGGTCGATCTTGTCTCTTAAACCTGACTGACTTCTTCAAATCAGTCTCCAGAGCTGTGGACGAGGGTAAGGCGGCCCACACAGCCTATCTAGACCTCGCTAAGGCCTTCGACACCATCCTGCACTCTGGAATCACAGTTAAACTTACTAAGCTGGGCCTAAATCCCTACATCACTGGATGGGTTGCCAACTGACTTACTGACAGAGCCCAGACTGTAAAAGTAGCCGACTAAAAATCCAGCTCCAGACAGGTGACAAGTGGAGTACCTCAGGGTTCAGTCCTGGGATCTCTCTTGTTTGGCATCCACTTCTCTGAAGTACAGGCCAACACTACGGGACTCTGGCTAACAAAGTTCAGAGATGACTGCAAACTGGGAGCCATTATTGTATCCCCAAATGATGTGGATATTCTACAAAAGGGTCTTACAGAAACAGATGCTTGGTGCCAGAGCCATGGGCTCAAGCTTAATGCCAAGAAATGTATAGTTATCCCCTTTGGGAAATACCATGTACCCATGAATTACCACATAGGTGGCAGTACACTAAACATCAAAAGTGTGATGAGAGACTTAGGGACACAGGTGGACAGTGGTCTCACCTTCTATAACCACATCGCCACAACAGTCAGGAAATCCTTCTAAGTGGCACACCTCATCACTAAGGGCTTTTCATCCAGAAAAAAGGAGGTCATTGTCCCACTGTACTCATCCCTCATTAGACCCATTATAGAGTACAATGCCCCATTTGGTATGTACCTCACAAGACATCTGCAACAGCTGGAAAGGCCACAGAAATACCTCACTAAAAGAATCACAGGCCTAAAGTAGATGTCCTATGCTGACCATCAGAAAAAAACTCCAGCTATACTCTGTGGCATATCGTCTACTCAGAGGTGATCTCTGCTTAACATACAAGGCCATGTCAAACCCTGAGCTGCTGGACCTGCTCCACTTAAAGAAATCCCAATCCCTTAG
This sequence comes from Protopterus annectens, assembly GCF_019279795.1. NCBI lineage: Eukaryota > Metazoa > Chordata > Ceratodontiformes > Protopteridae > Protopterus > Protopterus annectens. Next base: position 715,742,493 of record NC_056731.1, read on the forward strand.
AGCCACATGCTCCAGGGATCTAAACCTTGTCATCACAATGAACAAAACATGCTGGAGGGATAGGTTCCTGACCCAGAGACTTCCCATACTCTGGAATAGACTGCCCATACATGTCAAGCAGAGCACCTCATTGGCCGTCTTCATAAGGTACCTTGATGATTGGATGGGAGATAGGAAGTTCACCTCGGGGATCACTTCAGTCGCTCTGGTAGACAGGGGTCCAGGGAAGTAAATATTGTGTATAGGCCCTAGGGCCGATAGCCTAGTACCATCCTATGAACCTATGAACCTTACAAATAAGGATATAGGTGATTTCCAAACCCTTGATCCAACACAGTCTGGTTTTGTCAAAGGCAGGTCATGCCTGTTAAACCTGCTGGACATCTTTGAAAATGTTACCAGAGCCATAAACAAAGGCAGGTCTGTGCATACAGCCTACCTTGACTAAGCCAAGGCCTTTGACACAATCCCACATTCAGCCATCATTAATAAAATCTCCCAGTTGAATATCAACCCTTATGTCATTAGGTGGGCTGTTAAATGGCTCCCGATAGATCACACTCAGTCAAAGTTGAGGACTTTACCTCATCCAGCAGACTTGTCACCAGTGGGGTTCCACAGGGGTCAGTGCTGGGCCCCCTGTTATTTGGAATATACTTCTCAGAAGTTCAGGCCAAAACAGAGGGGCTGTGGCTGACTAAGTTCACTGACGACTGCAAATTAGGTGCAATCATTGAATCACCAAATGAAGATCCATGGTGGTGCAGCGGTAGTGTTGTTGCCTCACAGCAAGAGGTTCTCCTGTTCAATGCTCGGCTGGAGTGTGGGGAATGCCTTCTGTGTGGAGTCTGCATGTCCTCCCCGCGGTCAGGTGGAGTTCTGAAAGACATGCGTGAATGGGCGTGCCTTCGTTGAAGGTTGAGCGTCGAGCTGGCAACTCAGCACCATAAAATTCTACTGCCAATCATTAGCGGACCAGAGTTCCGCTGTGGCGACCCCTAACTGGGAAAAGCCGAAAGACAAACAACAACATCATTGAATCACCAAATGATGTCAATATACTTCAAGAGGGACTTACACAAACCAATGACTGGTGCCAAAGCCATGGGCTCAAACTCAATGCAAAAAAATGCATTATCATCCCCTTTGATAAAAACAATATTCCTGCAGAGTATCATATAAATAATAGTACCCTAAGTAACAAATCAGTAGTGAGAGACTCTGAGAACACAAGTTGACTGTAGCCTAAACTCTGACCACCATGTGTCTACTGTGGTAAGGAAGGCATTCTACATTGCACACCTCATTAGCAAAGGCATTACCTCAAGAGCAAAACAAGTCATAACACCCCTGCACTTGACCCTCACCAAGCCAATAATAGAGTACAATGCTGTCTTTGGCATGTACCTTACCAGGCACTTGCAGCAACTTAAGAGGTCTCAGAGATTTCTAACCAAGAAAATTCAGGGTCCCCATCACATGTCATACATTGACAGACTGAAGTCACTGTGACTGTACTCAGTAGTGTACAGACTACCTAGAGGAGACTTAAGCCTGGCCAACAGAGCAATCGCAGATCCAAACCTATTGGAAATGTTGCACATCTGCAAGTCAAATGGGACAAGGGTCACCCACTCTAGGGACCTTAACCTGGCCTGCAACATAAATAGGACCTGCTGGAGAGGCAGATATGTCTCTCAGAGGTTGCCACTCCTCAGGAATAGGCTACCAGTTCACATCAAACAAAGCCCCTCTATGACCCTGTTTAAGCTTAGCCTGGATGACTGGATGGGAAACCATAATTTTTTGCTGGCGATTTCACCTATGACCCTCCTAGACATGGACAGTCATTGCTAACTAAGTTAGGCAAGATATTTTATATTGGGCTTCTCTAGTATTATATTGGGTACACACGGCTAGACTTAGAAAGACCTTTGGGTCAATAGCCCAGTAACCACCTATGAACCTATGACTGTGACTCTCTTATTACTCAGCATGGTGAGTGGGACACCTGCATGCCTCACAATGGAGTCTCCTATGACCAGAATATTGTGTTGTGTGGTAGTTTGCCATACGAGTTTAGAAGTTGAGATGCTGTGGGATTGGCTGCATGTGTCATGGTAAGTGCTGGTTTGGCAGAATGCTCCTGAGGTTACTGAGAATATTGCTATAAGTGCAACATGGAGGAGGCCTTTTGGGTTTATGAAGATTAAATTTAAGAACTTCAACATATGTGGGTCTATTTGTCTGGTCCATATTATGAATGCTGGGTGTAGTGTGTGTTTCTGACAACCTGTTTGGTTTTATGAGTGCTTGTATGTGAGAGCCTTGCCTCCAGTGACATTGGTAACTACATCTTTCACATACATTTTTTTTAATAATTAGGTGGTTGTCAGCAAACATGAGGCAATTGAAACATTGCTTAAGGATGCCCATATCTACCAAACTGACTACAAAGAGAGAGTAGGAAAGTGTAGACCCATAGCTGCAGATCCTTACTACATGACCTACAAAAAAATAGTATAAGGGGATTTATAGCTGGCTAGCTTGGGTAAGAATCAAAACTTAGACAAAACTGATGGGCCTGTGCTCCTCAAAACTATGTGTGCTTTGTGCGACTAAGTACTGAGGAAATTTCAGAGGTAGTATCATAGGAAAATTTCATCTCTGAGTGCTTGTGTCACTGCAGGACATTGCCAGACACCACTGTGCAGTAACAAACCATGCCCAAACACAGCGGTTTTATAAGTACCCAAAAAAAGTAAACAAGGAAAATGGCCCACTATAGTTTCCTCACTGATTTTCACACATAATGGGACCAGACAACTCTCCACTGCTTCTAGAGTACAAGCGTAACCCTTCTAACTTTAAATTACTGAAGGAGCCTGGAAGTGCAGTAAATAATCAATTTAAGCAGTAGTTCAAGCTGAAAGTGAGGAAAATCAGCTTACACAGTAACCCAAGTAGGAAACAGTTAAAATAGGCAGGAATGCAACATTAAACAGTTTAAATACAGTGGCAAAAGCAACAGCATTCAAAATGCTCCTTCACTGTTCAGAAGGAAAAGGGTAGGACTAGTCCCAAGCTGCTACCTGACAAGTAGTATTAACCCATATGTTTATGGGTCCAGTCGCATACCTCTCATCTGTACAGATTTTTTCGGAATGTCCAGATTTTTGCATCATATTTTTGGTCCATTTTTCATAAAATTGTGGTTTTCCGGCTAATTAGTGGCAAATGGATAAAGAATGAAGTTAGAAAATAACGACAGACATACGAGTTTCAGACTTCTTATCCTTCAGAAATTTCAAGCTAAAGAAAAGCCTGTTATTTTATCAACATTCTAAGTTTGTAAGAGCAATATTTAAACATTGTCCCTATTTTTGGGCCTTTGTCCCACTTTTATTTATGGCTTTGTCTGGATTTCTTGATCTAAGAGGTTTTGAGGGATGGTCCAGTAAATTGCTATTGTCTTCTCTTAGTTGGATGTAACGGAAAGTTAAGCTGCACAATGGTTTTGAAGGGGATCTCAACAAAACTACAACCAAATGACTCACTGAAGTCCCATACACATTGGCATTCCATAGATCAGGAGCAACCAATGTCCCTCTGCTCCTTCTCTCAATAGGAGCAAAGCAGAAGCATTAATCCCAATCTGGCTCCTAAGATTCAATTCTAAGGCTTTCCAGTAATTGGTAATCTCTAGGAATGCTAGCAAATAATGTTTCTCTTTTCCTTCTCTCACAAAGAGCAAAACAGAAGCAATAATCTCAAGATGATTCCTGATAAGCTCTCCAGTGACAGGTGCCTTGCTCCAGATGTTACAGATTTTAAAAGTAAAAAAAAGGATTAGTACCTTGAAATTTGTAGTGTGTGCTAAGTGAGTGGGATGGTATGAAACAATAAATAATTTAAGAGTCTAAGGGTCTAAGACAAGGGAGCCCGCAGGATTTTTTGCAGGGGGGTGCAAAACCCAGAGCCCCGCCCATGCAGCCCCGCCCACACAGCCCACCCCTCACCCACAGCCCCTCCCCCATGCAGCCCTGCCCCCACACAGCCCCCCACATACACACACAGCCATTCCAGTGTCCCATTACTTGGCTATTTCTCCCCATTTGCCACAGACACTGTTCAAATCTATCAGTATGCATACTGTCTTATGCTTTACTTCTACAATGATTACAGATATTTGGATTTAATTTACAACTTTTATTTCAAATTTTATAGCAGAAACACTGAGGCACGCATTTCACATTTGCTAAACAAAGCAACAGTCTTGCAAGGAAAACAGACTTAGCATTAAAACTTCTCTGCTTTTGAAACTCACATTGATTGAAACAGCATTGAAACCCACATTCAAAGAGAATGCATCTGGGCAGTGGCAGGTTAAGTTTAACTTTGGGCTGTTTTCAAAGCATATCAAATGCACACATTTTTAGGCCCATGCAAAAGTATGGTGATTCATGTTCCTGATAATTGAATTATATCCCTTGTACAGCACCTGCACCACCTGTTAGAGTGTATTTTAAAATTCAGTTTTGAACATTTTCCAGTAAGCAGTGAAACAATTCAAAATATATGAACCAGTAATGACAAACTGCCTAGTTCAGAACATTTCAAACATAAAAGGCCACTCAAACTTCTATCATTATAATTCACCAATATTAGTCCATATGCACAATCTCTGCAGTCTGCAGAAGTCATCTGAATTCCACATTAAAAAGATCTGAAACTAATGGAGAGATTGTTGCTATAAAACATATATTTCAGTGTTTCATCTACAAATGTAGTGCCCATTGCCCTAGAAGAATAAATTGCCTATGTTACATTAAAAGAAATGGTAAGCTGGTATATTGCAACAGGGAATATGTGACAGCTGAAAACGAGGTTCATAAATTACTAGGCACCAAAGGGACATCCTCAGGACAGGACTGCAGCACCCCATCCCCTTAAAATACACATTTACATGTTGTGGGAGTAGATGCTACAGCCCTATGTATCAAGATGCAAGTATGCTACCTGCTGTGCTACTAACTCTGCTTTAAAATTCTATACTACAATGATACCATTTGCTAAACAAAAGAGTTGCACATTTTTACAAACCTAGCATGATGAGCAGCAGTAAACTTCTCTTCCCTTGAAACTCTCAATTCCTTGAAAATAAATTCCACCTGCTAACTCTAAGTAGGTCATTTCAGACATACACACTTAATGTGTTAGTAAAAGAAATCTGGACAAAGCCTAAAATAAACAGGGACAGATTAAAAATATTGCTCTGATGAACTTATAAAGTTAAGTTGCTAGAATAACAACAGGATTTGTGTTAGCAAGCATTTTTTCCTAAAGGATATGACACGTAAAACTGAAAATGTCTGTCACTAATTAGCAACTGCAATCCTTTTCAGGTGGAATATGAGGCAAAAATCCGGACGTTCTGCAAAAACCTGGATAGCTGAGGCATGGCCCATGGGATATACTACCTTCCTCTGATACACACCCCTACCTGTCAATCTCATCTCACAGCACAAGTAATGTGTAAGGCCCAAAACTGGGAACACATTGAGAAAGTTGCTAGAATAAAAGGATTTGTGTTAGAATGCATTTTCTGAATGATATGAAGTCTGAAACTGAAATGCATCTCATTATTTATTAACTTTAATGGTTAGCTCATCATCCCAGTGATTTGTACAAAAAAAAAAATTTATGAGGAACAGGCTAAAAATATAAAGCAGAAATCTGTACACTGAAAATCTATACATTTGACAGGTATGTCACACATAAATCTCCCTACCTACCTTGTAGTACCTCCTTAGAATGTGAATAGAGCAAATTGTTTGGGTTTCTAGCATCGTGACAGGAATGTCTATTCATTTGAAAGACACAGTTTGAAGTGCTAGTGTTGTTTCAGAGCTCTGGTTTAAATGTCTTTATATAAAAAAGTCTCATTTAAGTAGTTTACTGTCCGAAAGTGACAATCACACATCTCTTCTATGCAAAAAAAAAAGACAGACCTGTGCAGTTAATATTTCCGGATAAAAGAGGGATCATGTGCAATGTGGAAATCTAAAGTACTGGGATTTTTTTTTCTTTTTGTTTAATACCACACAATCTGTTGTTAGAATAATAAAAGTGCTTGTGCTTATGAAATCTACCTTTTGCTGTCTTTATCATTAATAAAGTGTGGGCGTTAAAAACTACACAGCAGCTGAGCTTTCACAGCACCGATTTGATTAGGAGGGAAAATTACCTTAACTCCATAAGTTGGTTTTAAACTCGTTTGTATCCAACACACTTTCTTTATAATTATATTGGTGGTATATCAATTTTATAGCAGCCTCTGCACCATTTTGGCGCATAAACATGGATGTTTATGAAGAATCGTTTAATTTTGTAGGACTTCAAAATAAGAAAAATTGAACGCATTTTCTATCCACCGAAAGTCGTCTGATTAGCGCAACTAGTTCTGTCTATGATTAACTACTGTAACTGTTTTAGTCTCCTTTGGAAATGTGTGCAGAGCCTATACTGCAAACATCCTACAGCAGCCAGAAAAACACACGGAACACACGAGGAAAACAAGATGGCAGGCAGGCAAGGCAGCTCATCACACTGTGATGGAGGGGCGGTCGGACGTGGTGCAGACACAGTAACTGGTGCACAATTTGAGGGTTGGATTTTTGGTGTAGGGAGGGAAAGGGAATATACACATTTACACACTGCAGTCAGAGCATCACAAACTCACACACACTCCCTGATCTCAACTCGAAGTGCACCACTTTCGCATTTTGGCGCCAACCGCCAAGTGTTCAGTCAGTATGAGACTGTACAAAAAAGGACTCAATCAGTAGTGGAGCAACCACCAACCTACCTTCTTCTTCTTGTACCAAGTCCAATACCACCACCAGTCCAGTCCAGTCCTTCCACCATACGATGAATAGCCAGTCAGCCAGGATACTCTTCTCCACCATCCACCTGCAGTCTTCTACAATGATTGATGCAGTTAGAAAGTTTAAGGAGGAGTTTCAGGCTCGTCACATCAGTCATCAATTATGCATCATGTCATGTGACTGCCTGCCACACCACCGCCACTAACATCTCTTTTTGTAAAGTTCCGAATCTGATTCTGAACAAATTGAACAATGCAGGCCAGGCGCTTTACAGGGAAAAAAAAGTAAGTGCAAATAACAGAAAAAAAGTGCATTTTGCAGATAGCATTAAGAAAATCCAGGGGGGTGCAAGTGCACCCCCTTGCACCTGCCTGCGGGTGCCCTTGGTCTAAGACCTCAGTTGATCTCTCAGTGTCCAGTATAATGAGCAGATGAGATGAGGCTGGGAGGAGTGCCCAAAGTCAAACTTATAGTACAGGACAGCTCAAAATCCTCAAACAGGGATGGGTTGGGATCAAACGGAGTCAGACAACAGCAGGATCACACAGGGTTTCAGCTAAAAATAATGCAGCTGAATATTTGCAGCTAAATAAGAGATCATATTTCTCAGATCCTACCACTAATTAGCTAGATTATGTTCCTTTTCAATAAGTGAAATCATTAGCCAAGAACTTTTAAATGTCCAAGAAAAAAAATCTCCCTTCATTATAATCCATATTAATAGGAAGTACCCCACATATAACAATTGGTGATTAATTAATTTTGCCCAATAACTGTAATCACTTGGTCCTAGTTAGCAGAAATCCCCTTGTATTCATATGTCTGAACACTTACAACACCTGTTGTTAGTAGGGCTCAATTCTGTTTTTCCTCATCTTATAACACTTTCATTGCTCAGATCATTTCCATCTGCAAAATGTATTTCTGGATTAACAAGGAAGATACTTCCACCACTTGATTTTGTAAACCTACTACCATTTCTTTGCTCATAGCATCACCTATCACACTGATAGTAAGATTCAATGGGATAAGAGATTCATGCTTTTCTTTTTTTAAGAATAACCCAATTATCTTGATTTTAACTTATGTAGACTCATTTTATTGAAAATGTTGTTCTCATTATTTTGTCATTTCTTACGTAAGAAATATGAGAACAATGGAAAATGTAATCATTATTTAGCACACACATACAGGTACACACACAGAGTTGCCACAATTCTAATGTAAATAAACTAAACAACAAAATCTTGTGCTTTTTTAAACAGTAGAAACAGCACAAACATGCTGGTTTACTTTGAACTGTTTCAGTCAAAATAAACACACGGCACATTTCACCTGAAATTCTGCTAATGTAATAGGTGCATACAATAAAATCAACACAATTATGCTGCTTTAAATGATAAAATCCTCTCAACAACATTATACACATCAGCACAATTATGACATTTATAACATTGCAACACAGAAAAAATGTAATCCTAAATAACACAGGCAGCCCCAGACCAAATCAAGCAAACCTATGTCATTGCTGTAGCTAGAGTTTGTGCTACCAGGGGCTGTCTTTGAGTTTGCCACCCCCTCACAAGATTATGGTCAAATGGACCCCCTATACACAGCCCCCCTTCAGCTATTCCAGTGTACCATTACTTGGCTATTTTTCCCCGTTTACCATAAACACTGTAATGTGCATACTGTTTTCTGCTTTACTTCTACAATGATTATTGGAATTTAATTTTAAAGTTTTATTTTAAATTTTATAGCACAAACACTGATAGCATTTGCTAAACAAAGCAATATAGTCTCACAATGAAAACAGACTTAGCATTAAAACTTCTCTGCCATTGAAACTCACTTTCATTGAAACAGCATTGAAACCCACGTTTAAAGAAATTTAATCTGGCCAGTGGTGGATAAAGTTTACTGTTGGGCTGTTTTCAAATCATAGGCCCCTTGCACACATATTTAGGACCACATATAAATGCATGTGTTCTTTGATTCACTTCCTGATTGTATTAAATAATATTCCTTGTATAATACAGCACACATGTTAGAGTGTGTTTTAAATTTATTGTTTTGAACATTTTTCCAGTAAGCAATGAAACAAAATGTATGAGCCATTAATGACAAAAGTGTCCAATTCAGAACATTTCCATCATAAAATTCTACTCAAACTTCTGTCATTACAATCCACACATACCTCTCAACCTCTTATAGCATGAAATCTGGATAAAGCCATAAATAAAAGTGGGATATATGCATAAAAATTAGAAACATTTTAAATATTGCTAGTACAAACTTGGAAAGTTGATAGAATAACAGGTTTATTATTCACATGAATTTTCTGAAGGGTATGAAGTCTGTAACTCAAATGTCTGTCATTATTTTCTAACATCAGTCCATAATGATTTGCCAGTAATTTGCCAGAAAACCACAATTTTATGAATAACAGACCAACACTTGTTGTTTGTCTTTCGGCTTTTCCTGGTTAGGGGTCGCCATGGCGGAACTCCAGTCTGCTAATGATCGGCAGTAGACTTTCACAAACACAGAGGTGCCAGCTCAACATTTAACCTTCAATGAAGGCACGCCCATTTACGCATGTCTTTGGAATGCCCACCCAACAGTGGGGAGGACATGCAGACTCCACACAGAAGGCACTCCCCGCACTCCAGCCAAGAACCTAGACCAACAATATAAGGTAAAAATCTGGACATTCTACAAAAATCTGAACAGTTGAGAGGTATGCACCAATATCAGTAAATAGGCACAATCTCTGCAGAAGTAAAAATCATCGAAATAATTCCACATTAAAGAGATCTGTAACTACTGAAGAAGTTGCTGCTAGCAAACATCTTTATATTTCATGGCTTCATCTACAAATAAAGTGCCTGTTGCCCTTGAAGAATAAATTGCGTATGTTACATTAAAAAAAAAATGATAACCTGCTAATATTGCAATAGGGAATGGATGACAAACTGACAATAGGTTCATAGTTTCTAGGCATCTCATCCAAAGGAGAACATACTCAGGACTTCAGCACCCCACCCCCATTAAAGCACAATACAATATTAATTATGTATAAACTTTTTTATGTCATGTAATTTTATTAAAACAGAACAGGCAATTTAACTAATTTAACTTATTCATTTGTTTACCAGGTAAGCAAACTGCCCATAACAGAAACTTTTCAGTCATAATCTGGCACACAAGGGCAAGGGTAAACAGAAAATACATAGGCACCTTAGAATAATCAGTCAGCAAGCATGTTTTGAAGGAAAATAGAGTATCCAGAGAAAGCCGACAAAGAATTAGGAACATCATAAAAGTCCCAAACATGCAATGAATAGAGATAGGGATTGAACCCCAGACCGTTGAGGCAGAGATTTTAACCTTGGAACCACCATATACTGACAGGAAAATCTGCAATCCCCTAAATGGTCCACATTTATCTGTGAATATGCACAACTGTGTGCAAGTCCTGTAATGGGCTTGAATCCCATAGCAAATTGCTTTTCTGACTTCTGTGTAATGCTTGCTAGTATAAGCTTTGGTTCCCCAAGACCTTCAATAGCAGGTATTAAAAATCAAAGTATTGCACAAAAGAATGAACAATGAATTCAGCAAACAATACAGGTCAATTACTAAACTTTTTAGCATACACTAAATGATCAAAGGAATCTGTCTGTCAAGATCACTACATTAAATAGTTTAAACATCTGGATTCTACTCCAAAAAGCATATTTTCATTAGTGTAATGCCTCTTTTGCACAGATATATGACAAAACATCAAATGACATAACAATAGGCTGTAAAATATCAAATTTAAAACTTCTCTCCATTCAAGATCAGACACAAAAGCAGTCAAATCTACCTTTTGTCAGTAAGATTTAATAGCAAACAAATTCAATGAAAGTGAAGTATTCATCTGGAAGGGCAATAGACAATCACTGTTGTAGGTTAGTAAGCAGGTTTTAAGTACTGTAAGAAATATCTCTCTCTATGATATGGTTTCCCATCCTCCCCTAAACAGTTCTTTTAATGCCCAGGGTGCTTTTTGAACTTGGACCATATGGAGCTCAGTCAAGGATTTATCCCTCCATGTGACAGAGCTGGGTTTCTCCTTTCATTTTTGATTTGCACCAGAATATTGTCCATTTTTTCATCATTCGACTAGGCATTGCATTTAGTATTCTGCAGAACAGCTAAGGAAACTGCATTAGCAGTCTACTAACATTAATGCATTATTATGCTTGGTAAAGATGAGACTATAATGAAGACTGAGATCTGTGTGCAGACTAATCAATAACCAAATATTTTCTATTAAATTTTGCATTGAAAGTCATAAGCCTATAAACTGACAAATATAACAGTTAAATAAAATATCTGCTGTAACATGACATCAGGCAAGACTATGAAGCATGGTTAGGACACCTAGTTAATTCAGCTGTAAAGGGCATTTAAATAGAGTGAGAGGGATCACAAAAAAGTTCCTTAGAGGAGAACTGTACCCACAGACTAAAAAAAAATGCGTATTTCATCATGTCTTGACATTTCTGACATTTTAACACCAATTTTGGACTCTCTGTACTTTTTTTTATATTTTTAAATGTAATTCCAGAGTCTGCCCACATGGGGTCCAGCATCTAGATTTTTTTGTAGTCTACCTCTAGGTATCCCACAATGCAGTGTTTGGCTTTAAAATATTATATCATAGCCCCTAAGCTCCAGTCAGTGCATTGACATGTATGTTTTCACATATACACAAAACCACAAAAACTCAAAATTAAAATAAGAAAACAATATATAGTCACAGACACAGGTAATATACCACTTTTATTAAGAACAAAACTGAACAAGACTTAGAGCTTCAGCTATAAGCCTTCTACAAGTACAAAAACATACAGCTTCCATCCATCTTATATACTTAAAAAAATAAGCAATTAACACATTAAATAATTAATCAATTATATCATATATTTCCAGTTGCATTATTTGTTTAACCCATTGGGTTCCAAAGTGTTATATTTTAAAATAAAAAAAGTTTATTTTTTCAACAGTTTATCTTTCATTTTCACATTTTGCCCTAAAGACATCTCAACTTTCTCCAAAATACAACCCATCAATCCATCTGGTTTGGCCTTATATTTGGACATAAAGTGCTGTCCCAAAGGGCTATCTACCTTCTGATTTATTATATCCCTAATATGTTCCTGCATGCATATTTTAAATGCTCTGCCTGTCTCTCCTATATAGTAAAATTTACAACTACATTTTAGGGCATAAACTACCCCTTCTGTTTTACATCTATATACATTCCTAGATGTGAATCTTATAGTAATTATTTTTGGAAGTACTTGTACTAAATATCTACAAATTGAGCAATTACTACAAGCTATTGTGCCTGCTTTAGTTCCTATTGGATATATCAACATGGTGTCTGGTACCATAAAGCAGTTATGTACTATCATATCCGCTAAATTCCTACCTCTCTTATATGAAACCTTAACATGTTTCTTCAACAACTGTTTCAAATCCTTATCACCTGTTACTATTCCCCAAAATTTTTTTAACCTCCTTAACTCTACTATCTGTCAAAATATTGAAAGTAGTAACAAAGTATACTTCCCTCTTTTTCTGTTCTTCATCTCTTTCCTTTATATATTCCATTCTTCTTTCTTTATTTTCTACCAAGTCCTCCGAGACACTCTCTCTCTTACTTTACCCACTTTACGGCACCTCTGTTCCAATACCTTTTTCCTAGTTTCTTTCAACATTCTTTTTCATGTTTTCACATATACCGTGTTCTTTTACTCGGTCACATTTAATTACTGTTTTTTGCTTTTCAATGACTTCTTAAAAGACAAACATGGATAATCACACAGAACAGTATTTTCAGTGCTTGTTACTTCTTTTTCTTTCTAAAGTGGCCATTTTTTATTCTTTTGTTATGCTTGAGTTGTAGTCCTTAAACTCATCTCTCCTCCTCCTAAACACCTCCCATTTGTATCTACCAAAGTGGCAAAGGAAATTTGAGCTGTTTGCTACTGTCATTGATAGCTCACAGTAGGAGATAAAGTTCATGTACTGTTGCCTTGTACTATCCACCTACTTACAGGACACTTATTTTTGCTCCACCATAGCCTCTTTCACTCCTCAAATTTTAATACTTACTACTTACTAATTGTTAAAGCATTGTTTAGCAAACCTTCCAAATTCATTTTCAGGGATTCCTGAAAAAGCAAAATTCTTAAATGATTGTGGCACAAAGGCCATAAAAATAAAACATTTTGTTTTCATATAGCACTGTGATGTGGTAAAATAAGACTTTTTGCATCAATGTGCATTTTCTAAACAAGAGTAATGCAAGTGTAAACTATCACATGATTGACTTAACAGTAATCACCATTGATTGCCTGAGAAGTTATGAGGGACAGGTCAAAGGTAAGATTAAAAAATTATGAGCATTCTGCAAAATCAAGGACATTTGAGATGTATGGTCAAGAGTCATTTACTTCTTATTGTACTGTTGTCTGTATTTACTCCCTGTAATTTGACTCTTGCAACTGGAGGATTTATCCAAGTTGTCTGCAGTAATTTTCTTAATCTGAACACTAATACAAAAAAATGTCAAAAATGGTTAAAAAATAATAATCTGGATTACATGGGGAGGCTATGATGATTAACCGGGTGAAGGCACTGTCAGATGTGTATGGGAGAGGAGCAGTGGGAAGCACATGGTTAGGAGTCATGGAACCCATAGCCTAAGGCACATTTCAAGTTCACCTGTCTGGCTTTTTGTCAAGTAAGATCTTTGTGTTGCTGTGGAGGTTGTGCTGCAGAGTTTGCATCTTTGTAGCCTGTATGATACTGAAAAGAGGGGCAAGGATATAAGATAGCCTGCATAGTGAGAAATCATTGTGGTCATTCCAGTTGTGACAAGTGTTTGGACAGTTACATACTGAAAAGGGCATTATACTCAATGATTGTCCCAATGTGTTGAGTACAGTAAAACAATTACATCCCTGGATCTGGATAAAAGCTGTGCAATAAAAAAGGACTTTCTTGCAACAGTGGATATGTGGTAATTAAAGGATGTTTACTGTCAACATAGGTTCTGAGATCCCAAACTATGGGATCAATTTTCAGGTGTGTGCTGTTAATGTAATACTTACAAGATGAATCATGCTTGCCAAAGGAAATGATTATACACTTCCTGGCATTTAGTTTTAGTTGACACTGTCTATCTGTTTAGGACAGGTCATCTTGGAGGATACTGGTGTCCTATGAATATTTTATGATGGCACCAAGTTTGCAGTTATATGCAGACTTGGTCAGGCACAAATCCTTAACATTAGCTGTGACTTCTTGAGAAGTAAATGCAAAAGAGGAGTTGCCCAAAGGCTGAATCCTTGGTACACTACTAGTGACAGGTCTTTTGGAGTACGTATAGCCACCCACCCCAACTTCCTGGGTTCGATATGTGAGGCAGTTTATATCAAACTCCATTACATTGTATTTACTCAGGAACAGTTTAAATGTGAGAAAGAGTCCTGTCAAATAGCGAAATATGTCTTTTTCAGATGCATCCCTCCTTTTCAGTCATGACTAACCTGGTTTTCCTGCAAAGGATATACTAGTCCAACCTGAGCACCATCTGCCTGAATTCTACTTGTGAAAGTTAACAAAGTATACTGCCACAGGGGCTCACACTAACTTGCAGAAAGTATGTTTAGAAATCACTGTGTATATGTGAAACTCCTTACACTTCAAAACAAAAATGAGTTTTCTGCTGCAAGCAGATGACCCACGAGCAGCTGGAACAAGAGTGTTGAAAGACAACCTACCACTTCTCTTCTACCACCTTAGAATACCAAGCCCTTGCATTTCTTCCATCACAATATCCCTGCCATGAGCTAATTCCTTTAGCTTGGCCAGTGCCTATTTTGATTTTGTTAACGAATTCACACCCTCTGGAGAAAACACTTTCAAAGCTGCAGGAAATGTTTTTATTTATTTTTTAATTTTCTATCCTCTACACCTCTCAAGTGCATCAGAAAATTGCATTCTGTGCTGTAATGTAGATTCTGAGACATTGTGATCAATAAGCACAGATCACCCTTCCACAGTTCACTGCTTTCCTGTTTGTCAAAGTTGCTACAAAACTGTGTCTTTTTCATGCCCTGTTGCAAACAGAGCCAATGCTATTCATGGTCTTCCATATTTTCTCTCATTCATGGTTTGAGATAATTTTCTAGACCTAATGTCTACTCAGTGAAATCAGTCTAGAGCTCCATTTTGTTTCAACAAATAAAATAATTTCTTTCCAGCACTCCAATTAGACCCTGGTTCTTTTGTCTAACTTTATCTTCCAAAGAGACAAGTTATTGATCAATGAATACACAACTGCTCATCAGTCTCAAATGCTTTTAACTGTCACTCCATGCACTTTCTGTTGAAGTGACTACATGGTGTCATGGTGGGCATGCAAAATGCTACAGTCATCAACTTCATGTACTTCCATATGTTAGTCTTGTCCAGTTTAATGTCCAGATAATGGCTTCATATCATAGAGAATTCCCCCCAATGTGTTTACATACTCTTTCATATTATGTCTTAACAGCAGTTTCAATTCATCATCTGCAGTTACAGGTTGGGCTGTAGATTTGAGACCCCTCTCACTTCCCATTTCTTCCTCCAAAATCACCTCTTCTAAAATTCTCATAAATTTATTTCACTAACATAATGTGCATATCATAGTAACATAACTTTACTATCTCAATCATTTTAAACAACTTTAACTAGTAAAAATGCACTTACTTAATCAAAAAAGTGATGTGACCAGAGATGTCTAACCACATGAAATATCAAGAGATCTGTCACAAAGGTATATTTTTTTTGCATTTTGAGAGAATAAAAGAATAACTAGTCCTATGAAAACACATGAGTTACAGGTATAACACAGTTATATGCCTGCTATTTGTTCTTCATGATGGTACAAGTTTACAATGACTGGACTAATACTTGTTAATGAATTAAATATTAAAAGGTTCACAGGTAAGTCCTAGGCAATCAGTCTGCAGACCATTACAATCCAAGCCAAAATATCTATTCAAAAGTTACCTCTAAATTCATGGAGGGCAAGACAAAATAGACTGGGTGATAATTTGAGACTGCCCATCCAATTATTTTGGTTGGTTGACCAGGTGGCAAGGGTGTTACTCTGTTTGACATGTAGCAGAAGTTTACTCCAGAGGTGTGGAATAAATTATGATATGAATCTGTAACACCAGCACGTCTCTCATTTATCTGCTAATGAAGGCTTAGTTCCTTTGAGTATTTGAGGTACCATTAGTTCTGCGAAGGTATACAAGATCCAATAAGGTTTGATCTTTCATGGCTCAAAAGGCTAGGCACAGATTTCCACTTAAGAGTCTATAAGAGACTGAGTAGAGAGAAATGGCTGCCACTCTCTCCTGATAACTAGGATTTTTGAGGTCACTGATATTTTTAGTTGTGAATCTTTTTTTTTTTTTTTTTTTTTTAGAACCAAGTTGATAGAGATGGAGAAGCAGTATGTAGTGAACGGGAAATAGGTATAGGGAAGGGAAGAAAAGTTTAGGAAGGTCAAGAAAGTAAAGAAGAGAGAGAGTAAAGCAGTAGCAGGAAAGGGGTGCAATGAATAGTAATAGTGGTTATGTAGAGAATTGCTCAAAAATAACAACTAAGTAAAGGGGAATTAAGATTTCTTTGGATCTAGTGGAGATGCCTTTGGAAATTAGATGAGCAATATAAAAGCCTTTACAAACTACAGTAGAAATATGCTGGCCAAATGATAAGGAATTATAAACAAGAGTGCCTAAATTTCTTACAACAGTATCTGATTTCAGGAGTGCATCACCTATATGGTAAGTGAAAGACTCTGAATTTGGTGAGCTACATAATCCATTATTTAAGACGAAGAATTGTGTACATCAGAAATTACCTGATGGAGGACAGATTATGAAAGAATCAAACTTAATATTAAATAACGTGACTGATGCTTGCAGAATGAGTGAAAGCATGTCATCACAGTTACACTAGCTCAGTGATAAATTTGATGTCTGTAAATTTTCACATGAGAAAGAAACATCTCAAACAAGTAAAAATAAAGTAAAATGAGTCATGGGAGATCTGCATGGGACAGCAGCATGGGAAGCGCAATTAGTGGTTAAGTACCGCATGAGATATGACTACATGGAAATGCTGCATGATTACTCAAGGACGAAGCTGAGGAAACAGAAATCCCTTTGCTAGGGCTGCAGTGGAGCTACAAACAAATATTGGCTGACTGAATTAATTCCTCTAACTACAGTCCATTGAAAGTATAGAAAGCATAAGCTAATGGTGGTGTAGAAGGCCTAAAAGGAGAGGGGGAGGGGTGTGATAGTGTCAGTAGTTCAGTGGTTGTGATTCTGGCTTGCAATATGGAGGATAAGATAGATAAAACTTTGGCCCACATGGACGACCTGACATGATAAGAGTGTGCTGCATACAGAAGTAGGGGAATTAGAACAGGGAATGCTACCACATAACAGGCAGTTGAGATAGCAACCCAACTAACTGGGCAGTTGGAGCAGAAATTAGTTAGGCAGAAGGTGGAAAACAAAGGCTGAATCTCTATCTTCAATCTTTTATATAGAAACAAAAAGATTCTGAGAAAAGGAGTGGTATAAAATGTCTGCATTATTACATTTCCTTCAAGCAAGCAAGGAACATCTAGAAAGAAGATAGGAAAGGAAAATAAAACTTTGGAGGATAAAAAAGTGAGGAAGCATTGATGAAAGATGTCAAGGAAGAGGAAGGAGGGAAAAAATGTCAGGCATAAATACTGGCTGACTTAGTAGTTTGGCATCCAAAAATACGTTCCTCTGTTCAACTGACGTTGATGGATGATAATTACTAGTTGCAAATAGACTTTGGATCACATGAAAAGGAGGTTAGTACAGTATGGATAATTAGGAATTGATAAGACTGAATGAGAGGAAGGAATATAATCAGTATTCTGTGCATATATATATTTTTTTGCTTGATACCAGTACCTTCAAATGGGCAATCAATTTTCATGTAATATTATGAGGAAGGAGGTACCATGAATGCATAGTAACGCTTATATGAGTTGAGTAGGTATTGTTACTCGATGATCTTTGCACAGTCCTTATATAGGAAAGCTGTGGACACATCAATAAGGTATGGCTCTGAAATGATTGTTGTGATTTTATGTTTATTAAAGTTCAGGGAATCAGTGAATATAAGAGTCATGGTAGGGTAGGGTATTATAAATCAAGGAAGTCTATAAAATAAGTGGAGTGTAGCAGAAATGATAATCTGAGATATGAAAGGAAATGCTTAAAAAAACTTGTAATATTGTGAATATGGAGACTGAAATTAAAAATTTAGGGGTATAAGTACTTTGTATCAGATCAAAGATCTAATGAAGTAATAATGTTATGGTTATGGGATGGAGAGTGACACAAATGAGGAAAGTGGAAACCAACCTGAAGCAAAATGTTTGTCGCATCTCCAGACTAGAAAAGGCACTAAGGGTGAAAGGACAGTGAAAGGCTAACATAGAAGGCCTCTGGCTAATGAAGTTCGCAGATGACTGCAAACTACGAGCCATAGTCAAGTCCCCAAATGATGTGAACATCCTACAGAAGGGCCTCACTGAGACAGACGCCTGGTGTCAGAGCCAATGGCCTCAAGCTCAATGCCAAAAAGTGCAGCGTCATCCCCTTTGATAAAAACTCTGTACCCATGAACTACCACATAGGCAGCAATCTACTTAACACCGAATGTGTGATAAGAGACCTTGGGACCAAGGTGGACAGTAGTCTCTCCTTTGATAGTCACATTGCCACAGTAGTCAGGAAGTCCTTCTACGTGGCACACCTCATCATAAAAGGGTTCTGATCCAGGAAAAAAGAAGTCATTGTTCCCCTCTACTCTACACTCATTAGACCTATTATAGAGTACAACGCCCCTTTTGGAATGTACCTTACAAGACATCTGCAGCAGCTGGAAAGGCCACAGAAGTACCTCCAAAAAAGATTACTGGCCTCAAACAAATGCCCTACACTGACCGCCTTAAAAAACTCCAGCTTTACTCCGTAGCATATCGCCTACTCCGAGGTGATCTCTACCTAACATATAAAGCTATGTCAAACCCAGAGCTGTTGGACATGCTACACCTAAAGAAATCCTAATCCCTCCAAGCTACATGCTCTAAGGACCTAAACCTTGTCACCATGATAAACAGGACATGCTGGAGGGATAGATTCCTGTCCCAGAGACTTCCCATACTCTGGAACAGGCTACCCATCTATGTCAAGCAAAGTTCTTCATTAGCACTCTTCAAGAAAAATCTTGATGAGTGGATGGGAAATAGGAAATACATCCCATGGATCACTTCTGTGTCTCTGCTCAACAGTGGCACAGAAAAATAACTTTCTTGGGTGGTGTAAACCAGTGAACCTTGTTGGATAGGCTTACATAGGCCCTTGGGCCAATAGCCTAGTACCTACCTATGAACCTATGAAACCAGTGGCATCAATATCAAACAGGAGCAAACAATAGTGGCAAGTACTGAGTATAAATGAAGCACAGGGAGTATGGTTAGGGGAGGTGGGATGCAGAGATATGGAACACTAGAAGGAAAAAGGTAGGGAGATACTGTGGGGGGCTTCTTGAAGCCAGAGAGGACAATGTTGGCTAATGTGGGATATGTAGGCATAAGCAGACCACACCAAATGGTGCTGTGGATTGTAGGGGTCTATCTGACTTAAACCAAGGGCCCTATGGGCCTATTTCCAGTTGGGTGTCAAGGGGAAATACAAAGGGGAGGGGTGAAGTTGGATAAGAATGTGGAATGTGAGGTAATAATTCAGTTAAGTGGGAGAAGTTGCTGGACAAACCGTTGGTATAATACTGCTGCAGGAGATGAAGCTGAGGAGGTGAGAGAGAGAGAGAGATGCAAAAACAGGAGAAAGGAGATTTTGCTTGATTGGGGTAAGTTGTCCTAAGGGGAAGAAAGATGCAGAAATACTGGTGGGAGGATTGGAGAGGTTGCAGGAGAACTGGAATGAAGTGGATGTGGAAGGCAGACACGTGGTATGAGGACTGATGTGTGAAGGTTGAATATAAATGAAGAGAAATGCATTACAGAGGATTTATGGACTAAGGATTTGGAGGCAAGCTACTACAAATGGTTGAAAAAGATTAATGAACTGAAGTTGGAGGGAAATAGGGTGGTGCTGGAAAGAGATATAAATAAACATAGTGTTGGAATGGAGTAGGTTATTTGAAACCATTGAACTATATAGGAGGTGTCAAAGAGTACTATGAAAGGACATGTGAAAAGTTCAGCTGTATAATGTACGGGTGGATATGAGAGGAAGGAGTAGAGATTTACATATTCAGAGGGGGAAAGCAAGCTAGCAGGCTGATAGAATTTTAGTGGAGAAGGAAACACTGAGTGAGGTTGGGAGGAACTGATGACACACAGGAACACAAGGGTTATCAGATCATGCAATTTTGAGCAAAGACTGGGTAAGGCAGAGGAAAGGGTGATGTGATGACAATTTATGTCACTGGTAAAGCAGAGCAGAAAGGATGGATGGAGGAAATGGAAGAGAACAGATTAAAGTAGAGAAGAAGGAATGTGATGAGGTTGATGTAGCTTGGTAAAGACTCTTGATGAGATAGAGGACAGTAAAGAAAAGGACAAAAGGGCGAGGGATAGACAGAGTATAACAAGGGAGACAAAGGGAAAGAGTTGTAATGAGAAATGGAGGAGGCCATAGTAAGAATGGAGATAGAGTAAACTAAAATCAAAACAGAATTGGCTCATGAGATCAAAGTGGCAGGTGAAGAAAGAAACCGATATCCATGGCTGGCTTCAGCCCCCCAACCACAGCAAGTTATTTTATCATGATATTTTGTAACGTGCGTAAACCAACAAAAGCTAGTACAGCAATCTTGTGTACTTGATAAACCAGGTGAGTAATAATAATAACTCTTATCTTTGAATTTTAAATGAGATATAAATATGTCTGGTTATAGTAACAGTGGTTTGTCAAGTAACAGGCTTCACAATTCCATTAAATATTTTGCCACTGACATAATACTGCTGGCTTAGTTAAATCCTGCTGGTGGACCTTCACTCCACTAAAACTAACAATATAGTCAGCTTTAGATATTTGCAATACCTATGGCTGCAGGGCTGGCCCTTAATCATCTTTAACTGTGTGGGGGCCCCAAAAAATGCTGCTGTTGGTTGGGACTGAACAGGGCTGTGATATGAACTTGTTAGGATAAAGCTGATAATGAACATGAGCAAAGTAACACTAGAGAGATCAGCAGCCCAGAGTGACTGATCTCAGTGCAAACCTTGGATTTTAAGAAGAGCTGATGTTTCCAATCTGCAGAGATGGAAGGGGTGTTTTTTTTTCATAAAGTTTTATGATAGAACACCAGATACTATAACTCTCAACTTCTTTGCTCAAAGATTCTGGGTAAAGACAAAAATAATAGCAGAATAAATGCTGAAAATCAGAAAAACATTTAAAAGTTACTCTGATTCACTTACAAAGTTAATAGAATAACAAATATTGCATTAGCATGCATTTTTTGGACAATAACAAGTGTGAAGCTCTTACCTGTAGATGTATTGACTGTCTGTAATCCCAAATAATTTACCAGCAAATCAAACTTTTCATGAGGGCAGATCAAAATATGAGGGAAAATCAGAGACTGTGTCTGAAATCAGGAACACTTATGCAGTACTCCTCAATGAGCTAAATAAAAGTGAATTAGCCCTGTTGTTGCATAATGACTGCTAAACAACAGTCAATGATCTGGTGTGGCAGTACCACTCTTACACAATCTTTTGCTACTTGCTACAATAAGTGCAAAACAAGTATTACTATGGCTTATGCTTGTTTGTGTGTATAAAAAATCACTGATTTTTGATTGTTTTTCATCTGTGCACACACCCAGTAATTCTGGGACACATACACATTACTCTTCTGGGTATCAGTAAAAATACAGTTGACAAGTAATTGTATTCAAAAGTAAAGCATAGAATGTATCACAGAACATTCAAGCACTTTTATCTTTTATGAGTCTGGTGACTTCCTCTCTCCAGACTGTATAAATAGATTTTGACTTGGACTTAGTGGTGGCTTTGCTCTCAACCACACCCATTCTAAAGCCAGCCCAGCTCAGATGTCTGTGCACAGAAAGTTTCTCTAGGTTTTGTGGGGTGCAGAGGATTGTGTAGTTATTACTGCTTTAATCTTCATCATAGTGAAACCTTAGAGTTGTGCACAGGAAGTCATTATAGCTTCTGTCTGGAATGTGTACAGTTTGCTCATTCTTTCTTTTACTCTTCTCAAAGGTGTACAAAGAAAGTCACTATAGCTTGTGTATGGGGCAATGTACTAAGAGCAACAAAGTGAAATGCATTACAGTAATCACTATTTTTTTCACTTCCCTCACTATCATACATCAGGCACTTATACATGTGGCTGTCTTTTTGGGTTAAGTGTGAGGAGTGAGGAGCTGTATGCTATGCATATGTATGACAGGAGACACTTGACATACAGGACTGTGGCCATTTAAACTTCTGCTTTCTTTTCAATCTCACACTAGAGAGAAAAACAGGCAGTGGTTGTCTTTTTTTTGTGGGTGGGGGGGGTGGATTAGGGAGGCGAGCAGTATTCCCAGATAGGATCTGTGTATCTTTATAACAATTGGCTTGTTTATTGTGAGCTACTATTTTGTCAACTTTGTACATTAAGTCTTGGGCACAATTTATGTCTCCCTTGAAAGAAAAAAAAATAAGACTGAACCTATTTTCTTACTCATTATTTTTATTTAGGCAACCATTGAATTAAAAGATTGGGAAAATGCTCTAAAATGTATCCCAGAGCATCTACACCCATATGGCTTCAAGATCCCCCAGCTTTATTTTTTAAAGGTTATTACTGTGCTGTCTTGGTCAGGAAAGGTGTGTTGAAAGGATACAAGGAAAACTAAAGTTGAACACCAGCAATGAATTTCTTTCTTTAATCATAATTTCTGTTCAAGCCATCATTAGATGAAAAGTTTGTGTACAAAAATATTTAAATGCACTTCAGGGCATATAGAAAGTTATGGCTTCTTAAAAAAAGCTAAAGAGTTAAGGCAAAAATCTGAGAAAAGGAAGAAAAAAGTAATATATATGGTGAGGGGGTGCCCTTAATGGGGGGAAACAGAGGGGAGCACTGGGGGATGTGTGTGCGTGTTGGAGGAATGAAACAGTAGGCAGTACCTAGGGCATCATTTCACCTTAGTCCAGCCCTCTACATAGAGCTGCTATAATGTATTACTGTTACAATTGACTGTCAATAGCTGTGAATGTTCTTATGCGATATTGGCCAACATAGTGTGATACACAGGCTTTGTTGTAATGTAAGAGTATTGTAACTGTAGGCCAGTCTGTGAGTACTACTGATAGAAGTTTCTAGCATAAACTCAAAGGCTGCTTAGGAGGGGTGGTAGTGACAGGGTGATATGTAGACTAGAAGTACCCAGGGGCCCTCAACTTTACATTTGCTGATGGCCCTTAAATTGATGACACCAGAACTGCTGATATCAAATTACTGTGCAAAATCAAGGACCAGAGTTGGATAGCACAGCCAGTAAGGCTGTGAATACAGGGGAGGAAATGTGTGCTAATGGTTAGATAAGGCTTTATGGGGTGTTGTATAAATCAGTGGAACAGGGTTGGGTAGGCTTTGGAGTGTGGTAAGGAGTAGCCATGGGGTAGGATGAGATAGGTATGACATATAGGAAAATCAGGGTAGGGAAGGTGGTAGATGTAATTAGACACTTGAAGTTAGGGAATGCATGGGTGCAGATGGGAATGCAATTGATTTCTATAACAAGGCAAGTCTTCATAAAAAACATACTGTGGTGAGGAGTTTAATGAGATTACATACAAGGACATACCAGATTCTATGTGCAAAGTATTGCTTATGGTGTTGTAACAAGGAAAGGGGAATAAGGGAGATTCTTCAAATTATAAGGTCATATCTTTATTCAGTGTGGATGCCAAGATTGTCAACTGGAGCTTAACAGCAAATTTGGAGAAGGTGCTGCCCAGGGTAATGTGAGGAGCAGAGGACTTTGTAAGGGGTTGTTCTTTTGAGGATCACTGGTGGACATTATCAATCTTTGCAGGATAGGCAGAGAAAGAGAATGTGAGAGAGAAAGTATAGCATTAATGGATATTCATAAGGCTTTCAACTGTGTCACATGGGAATATTTGTTTGAAATTTTGGAGCAAGGAGGTGAGAAGGTGAAATGGGTACTTGAGATAAAGGCTTTGGACAGGAAACAATGTGTAACAATTATACTGAATGAAGGCATTTGGACAAAGTATGGTTTATGAAGGAAAATGTGGCAGTGAAGACCACTCTCACTAGAAATCTTCCTAATGGCCAATGTGTGTTTGGTACACAAGTTGGCAGGAAGTGTGAGAAGAGTAGGAGAGGTAAGGGGGTGAGTGAAGTAAATATATTTACTCATGACTCTACAATATTAGAAGATGAGAACAAGCAGCTACCTGGGTATTAGAGATTTTTCAGGAGTTTGGACATTATTCAGGGTTGTCATTTCATGTGAAGTTACTGGTGAATGAAATAGGGAACACAAGTAAAACAAGGTAGGTTTATCTTGGAAGTAAGGAGAGGTATTTGGGATGTGGATGACAGTGAAGTAAGACTACTTAGGGAGACTGTGTGGCACAGAGAGAGAGATGATGTTGGATATGTGGTTAGGGAAGATTTTTATGCTTAGGGAAAGGTAGCATTGTGAGAAGTAGTATTGTGTGGTACATTTGGGGAAACATAGAGGCATTTATCCACAGAAAAGGATAGTAAGGAAGATATAAAAGGAGTGTGATTGCTTTGTGTGGAAAGAAGAAAGACAAAAGAAGAGAAGAAAAGAATGAAAAGATGAAGGTAGAAATACAGATGGCAGGGTGGGGGTGCCAGAGTTGCAGAGATAAATGGCAATGATAGATCTAGATGAAAGACTGAGAAGATATAATAACAATGAATTACAGTGGATGCAATGTGAGAATGGAAGAAGGAAGGAAGAAAAGCTTCCAATAGGATGGAAAGAGATACAGACAGGATAGTGAGAATGCATGGGAAGACAATTGCATGAGAAGGCATAGTAATGAAAGAGGTAGAGAAAGTGCTACCTAGATGAGGGGATTAAGGATGAAAGAGTGAGACTTTATGGAAGAGGAAGGGAAGTTTTATGCTTATATTATGTATCATTCAGAATTGCTATACCATGGGGTAGGTGGAGCAGATAGTACAAAGCAGACTTGTAGTACAGGTAGAGAAAGTATATGAAGGCAGAAAAAACAAAGAGAAGGAAGGAGGAAAAACAAAGATATAGTAGACTGCAAAGGAAGCTAAGAGGCATTTGACAGAATTGTGAAAAAGGGAGAGTAATGTGTACAGAGGACAAAAAATGTGAGTAGTAATTTGGTAAATAAGGAATTTTGAAAGCTTTGGATAAGTAGAGGATGTATAGAGAAAGGTAGCACACTGCTTGTTTTGAACACCACTGTGTTTGATGAAGGAGGGTTGGTGGCCTCAGGTATTGTAATGCTGGTATGTGAAGAGATGGCTGTAGATCAACTGCACATGTGATGGGCCTGTAGCAATAAAGGAGATTTAGAGGAAAGCATATGATAAAGAGTTGATAAATAGTTTGGAATTGTGTTTATTTTGTGTGGAGTTGGAGGGGAAACACTTGATCTAGGAGGGAAGAATGGAACTGTAAGTGAAAGTGGAAGGTGTAAATGAGTTCATTGCTTCCACATGGGAACAGGAGGTAGTGGGAGATTACAGTGAAACCATATGTAGAAGATGGATGATAAGATTATGACAAAGTGAAAGGAATTGCAGGATGTTGAAGGAATTGGGGAGATAAAAGGGTGAATGAAACAGAAATTGGAAGGAAAAGTAAGAAGAGGTGGACAGGGTAGTCATACTTGGATAAAGAGGATGTCAGGGGAAGCTTTTTCATGATAGAGATGGAAGCATTTCCTGTTGCTAACTGGGGAAATGAAAAGGTAAAGATGACTAATGGACAGGCACACAGTGCAACAGCATGAGAAGAGATGGGTTATGATAGATTTTACTATAGTGTTTTTACATGAATGCCCATCTTGATGTTGATAATTTGCATTTGATTTGTGATGGACTGTGTTTGATGTAATTTTAAAATGCAAATCAAATGATGAAGGCAAAAATAAATCACTTTGCTAAAATTAATAAAATTAAAGAAATGAATTTTCAGTCAAAATGTTTATCTACTGGAATATATTTATGAAACTGACCTATATCTGGGCATCATTTGTTTCAAGAATGTGTACAGACTAAAGAGCAACCCAGTCAAAAGCACAGACAAGCCACAACCAGAAAATTATATAAACTCGGGGAAGAAATACTTAAAATTAGTAATGAAATTGTGTGTTTAGACTAGATACTGGTGCAAAGTGTAACAATGTATACTTAAGTGTCTGAAGCACTCAGCCTGAAAAGGAATAATTTGAAGTCATTCCTGCACTAAACTGTTTACTTATTTCTAGTCATCACATAAAACTGAAGGGCCAGAAGTGCTTATGTATGAATTTCAGAAAGCTGATACAGCAAATGTTTCTTTGATTTTGTTACCTACTACACGAAGAGTTGTTAAGTGGACAGTGTTTCAACTTATTGATTTAGACTCATCTTTTAACTCATGGGCTGATGCATACTATTAAAAATCACAGCTTGAACAACTTTTAAGAGCAGTGGCAGGCATATGTGTTTTCTCTATTCTCTTTTCACCATGGTTAGATGACCATGAACTTAGTATATTTGAGTATGCAGATGTGTGTGTGTATGTGTGTGTGTGTGTGTGTGTGTGTGTGTGTGTGTGTGTTTGTGTTGGGGGAGGGGCATGGGGAGCTTACTCACTGTAAGAAATTCTTTTTATTAATTTTTCACCTGGTTGAAGCTTTTATTTTTTTTCCATCCTGTTGAAACTTCAGACAGCTGAAGCATGGGAACATTTAGTAGAACAGTCTCACTTTTTTGTGCTTGTGACTTGTCAAATGCTTCTTACAGTGAAAAAATGCACAATATGTATGTATAGTTAAAGTGTGAGTCAGAAAGTTCTCAATTTGCTTTAAAAGTACCAAGATTTGATTACACATTTGAGATGTTTACCTGGAGTTTATCGTGTTAAAACAACACCAGTACTGCACAATTAAAGGAAAGTTGTAATAGATTTGCAGAGTAGACTAAAACAGTAGTTGAAATGCTTTGAGAAAATGGCTACGATTGACTTCCAAGATGGCTGCACATTGAGTAAAAGCTTATTTCTAGCTCTCCCAGTGTGAAAACAGAAGCTCAGCAGAGAAGGCCAGTAGACTTGTGTTTATGAGTAAATTACAGTAACTGGCTAGTAAGTGCACTACCTGGATGCCAGGAATAAAGAAATACAGAAGACCTGAGAAAAAATAATCTACAAAAAGTGAGGAAGGAACACTAACTATGGAAAGTTCTGCAGCTGTTTAGCAAAATGCAATTGTAACCTTCAGACATGACTTCCAATAACCTATAGGAAGATATAAGACAACTGCATACAGACCTGATTGAAATAAACAAACCACTGATGGAGTATATTAACACAAACAAAATAGGCTAAGAAAATGGAAGAAGCTTTAAAATTCCAATGAGATGATAAAGCTGCAAAAATCAGAAGTCGAAATGAAGAAAAGGCTGGCTGAATATGAGACTGCTCAGAAAGAGGTGTTTCAAAAAATCGTAGAATTAGAGGACAGAGCACATAGGGAAAACCTGAGATTTTCAGCTATACCAGAGAAGCTGAAAGGAACAGACTATTAATTTTATGAAAGCACAAATAAGCAAGTGGATTGGTATTCCACAGCAAGAGTTTTTAATTGAAAGAGCACGTCATGTGCATACTCCAAACCTGACTATAAGAAAGCAACCTAGACCTTTAATAGTAAAGATGCAATCCTACTCTCAGAAGAAGTTGAATCTGACAAAACTAGGGCAGAAGGACAAAGTAGTAAAAGTAGGAGACAGCAGAGTGTTTGTGGAGAATGATTACTCATTGTACACCAGACAGAACAGGAGCAAATTATATTCCATTATTCAGGGAATGTCATGACGCAGGTATGTGATTCAAACTGGTGTATCCAGCCATCTTCAAGGTAGTCTTCCCTGGAGGGATATATTTTTTGATGATGTATATGCTAAGGAGGAAATACAAAAGTTTGTCCAACAAAAAGTAAGTTGTGAAACAGAAGGAGATTCTGCTTCTTTTCTTCTGGTAATAAAGACCACCAAGAGATGGTACCTGTGAAACCTTTTCAAAATTTTCAACAGAAAATGGAGAGACAGAAGAGAGTACAAGGGTTGACCAGAAGAATTAAGAGTACATTGGAAATAAAGCAGAGACAGGATTTTGGAGATGAACAGTAGTAAAACCAGTAAGTTAATATGGAATTACAATGCAATACTTATATTTGTGAAATATGACAGAACAAGAAAAGCTGGAAATATTGGACTTTTTCAGAATTTGTTGGACTTGTGAGGGACTCTAAAGCATATGCCCTACTTCATATCATTAATGTTCAGAAAAGGACTCTGGAAAGGGGAAGAGGAGGGAGAAAGTTAACTGTAAGTAAAGATTTTTTCTTTTAAACAAGTACCAGTTTTGTGGTATGTGTCTTTTTACATGCTATAATTTTTTTCAATAAGTTTTAAGTGTAATGGAGATTGTAAACAGGTGCTGCTGATCTTTATTATCTTTATTTTCTTTTCTTTCTCCCTTCTTTCTTCTTGTTCAGATTTAAGAAATGTAGGAACTGCAATGTAAAAAAAAAAAAACAAATCTTGGTTAAAAAGCATGATAAAAGAAAAATGAATGTACTTTTTTCATTCATGGGGAAATGACTGGATTAAAGACTTTAGATTGATTTAGTAACAGGTTTTAAGAGAGAACAAATAAATGAAAAAGAACATTGAATATTATGAGGCTCTTTTCTAGCAAATACATGTATGCTCAGTAACAATGCTGCAGCTGGTCTTCATGTTTCCATGGAACAATCTGATTAAAAGAAACTGGCTGCCTGGTTCTCATGTCTCCACAAAGCCAATCTGATAAAGAGAAACTGGGTACAGTCTGGTGAAGAGTGATTGGCTAAGGAAAAAAAAAAGAGAAATTGACTAGGGGATAATGTTCTCTGAAAGCATTCAGAAGCTTTTCCAAGGTAGTTAATGTTCTCTGAAAACATTCAGGGGTTTCCCTGCTTGAAGAACTATAAAGCTAAGACAAAACCAATGAGCAGTTACTGAAGCACAGGCCTCTATCCAGCCATGCAATGGATAACCTTTTTTTTTAGGTTTAATCAAGTCTACCAATGTGGCTGTCAGTTTGGGACTTTTGTTCCCATTAGGAGGGTAAAACTTCAATATTTGAAGGTGTACATAGTTTTGTGTGTTAGTATTAAGTTAATAGGTTTTAGGGGGTATTGGGGGGGCGTTTGTTTTTTGTTTGAGGGCTTTCAATAAAACAAAAAGTTTTATAAGATGTGACATAGGCTCAAATGGATATGACAAGAAAAAACTAAATAAAAGTTCAACCTGCCAAACAGTGTATGCATGTAACACAAAAGTTGGAACTAAACATTTAACAAAACAGGTGTTATACATAAAGGGTGGGAATAATAAAGTTTTACTGCAATGATGCTTTCTTTAATGTCTTTAAATGTAAATGGCTTCACAGATAAATAAAAACAAGAAAGAGTATTAAACTATATTAAAAAATGTAGAGTGCAAATAGTTATGTTACATGAGACACACTTAGAAAGAACTGAACATGTGAATTTGATAAAGAAAGGTTTTCAGGATGGTTATTCAGCAGAATACCCGGGACAAAGGAAAAGAGAATTACTTATATTAATAGCAAGAGGAGCTCCAATAGTGATAGCAGAAGATATAAAAGATAATAATGGCAGATTTGTAGTGCTAAGGGCCTACTGAAAAGGGAGAAGGATTACACTGACATGTATGTACATTCCACCTAAAACTGCTTAAGAAAATTCTGGGAGAAATAATCAGTTTTCAGCAAGGAATATTACTTATAGGTGGAAACTGGAATTTGACTTGCAGCAGTGAAGATCTGTCTCTGGGCCCAGAAGGGAAACTATAACAAAGGAAGGTAGATTTTTGAAGAAATTTATGAAAATATTTTGCATAAAAGATGTGAATTCAGTAGTAGGTGTTTGGTGTGAATTTACATATTATTCTCCAAGATATGAAAAATGGGCTAGGCTACACAGAATTTACATTTCACAGGAACATGCGCATTTAATTGAATGTCTTGATACTCTCCCAATAACTATTTTAGATCATATTCCAATAATAACTAAAATAAAAGCACAGGGTAATGAAATAAAAACAAAACATTGGTGCTTTTCGACCTATCTGTTGAAAAGAGAGGAATTTAAGGAATGGGTAGTGGAGATTATTCGAGACCTATTAGGATAGAAATTTCTTCTGAAAATATAGCTAGGGGACTAGGATAAAATTAAGGTGGAGTTTAAAATAAGGTGGAAATAAAAGAAAGTTATGGTTAATAAGTAACAAGAATTATTTAGAGGGACTGACAAATGTTACAGTATTGCAGAATACAGGGAATCTCAAAGAACAAGAAGATGATCAACCACAGAATGCTAGGCAGAAAATAAGGGATTACCTCAATAATATGCACAAGCTTAGAAAGATTGCTGTTAAGCATCTGTTTTTTGATAACACTAGAGGTCAAAAACTTTTAGCACAACAGCTCATGCAACAGAAATTAGAAAAGGCTGTCACCAAACTTAGGGAGCCTATAACAAGGAAGGTAACAAGAGATCCTGTAGAGGTATTAGACATATTTCAGAAATTCCATGAGAGTCTTTCTAAAACAAGGAAATATGAAAATCAAGAAAAGATACAAATGGAAATGTTTATGGAAGAAATAAATATGCCAAGGTTAGAGGTAGATGAGGCTCAATTACTAATGGTTAGGATAGGAGGAGATGAGATAAAAATTGTGATGTATAACCAATCTACAGGAGAGTCCACAGGAATAGATGGTATTCCTGTGGAAGTTTGGAAGTTAGGAGGAAAAATCTGATAAAGAGCTGGAAGGTTTTGCTTAACAGTATCTTAAGAGGAGAAGTCCACCATCCTGGAAGAACGCAGTTGTAGCTGTAATACCTGTTGATTAGGAGGATATATGAGGGATATATGAGGGATCTGAGGTGAAAATTAAGGTGGGTGGGGTCCCCTCTGATAATTTCTGCTTGAGGAGAAGAACCAGAAAGGGATGTCCTTTTTCCCCTTTGTTATTTGCATTATATTTAGAACCTTTGGCAAACAAAATAAGGTACTCAGAAATTCAATTATATAATTGGTATGGTAATCAAGAAAATCTGGCTTTATTTGCAGATGATATTATTTTATACCTGACAAAACCAGAAAAAGATATTACTGTGTTGTGGAATATTTTGAGCCACTTTCAGATCTTTTTGGGATACAAAATTAATGAAGCTAAAACAAAAGCAATAGCAGTAAATTATGTACCCACACATGAACTGGTTCAAGAATATCCATATTTATAAGGACATGATAAAATGAAGTATTTAGGACTATGGATTAAAAATGATTTTAGTGTGGCAACTAAGGATAAATGGGAAGAAACTAAACAAAAGATAATAAAAAAATGAGAAAATGGAAGCTTTGTTATATGGATATGAAGAACAAGATGCAGGCAGTTAAATGTTTTTAGTCCCTTTAGTCTTATACACAGGTCAGGCATATTTTTATCAACCAGAGGAGAAGTTGTGGATAGCAATTAATTAAGAGCTGAAGGACTTCATCTGGGAAGGGAAGATGTCAAGAATCAAGTGGGATAAGCTGATTCTTCCAGTAGAACAGGTTGGTTTGAGATCAATCAATTTGAAGGGGTATTTCAGAGCTACACAGTTAAGACTCATATACATAGCACAAGCAGGAAACTATAATTCAAAGTGGAAAGGGATGATGATGAAACAGTGGAGATACTCAGGAAACAAGGAGATACTGGGATTTTGGATGCAGACCTTTAAGGAAAATAACAATAATCATACAGAATATTATATCCATGAAATAGCAGAAAGTATTCTAAGAACTAAACCAAAACAGAAGTGGAAAAAGGAGATTCTGCCAATGGGGATGACTGCAATTAGGGATACAGACAATAGGCAAGAGGGGGCTGGAATTTATTGGAGAAGACTGGCAAAGGAATGAAGGTATTGGGAGCAAATAACTAGACAGGAAAAGGTGATAGAACGAGAAGATGCCAAGAATTTAATTGGACTACAGGTTAGAGACAAGACTGTCTTCCCTATCAGGAATTGATATCAGAGTATAGGCAAAGAGAAAGAAAGAGGGTGGTCCTAAATGAATGACCAGCACTAGTAGAATTTTGAATAGAATTTAGAACAGAAGCTGCCATTAAAAAGAAATAATTAGTACAGCATATAAAATTTTGCATGATAAATATAAGAACCAATCAGAGGAGATTAGAAATGCTTGGGAAGGGGTCTATATTAAATTCTCGAAAGCCAGCAATGTCGAATCTGACATTGTCGACACGAGAATAGCGAAACTGCAGAACATCGAACAGGTAAACGGAAATCTCTGTATGGGTAGATTTCCATTTATTTCAATGTAGTGTAGTCTCAGAGTTGGTATTTTTAAGTAGTGGGGGTGTAGGGGTGCAGGGGGCTTGCCCCCCTGCCTACACCGTTTAGTTTTTTATTTTGTTGTTTTATTATTTTTTTTTCAGAACATTCGATGTTTTAACAATTCGATCACTAAAGGTCGACCTTTAGTGATTCGAACTGTTAAATATTCGATGTTCTAATATAGACCCTTGGGAAGAAAGATTGTATAAGCAATTTGCAAAACAAAAATGGGAGTATGTCTCCTAAATATGCAACAAAATCTAGAAGATTTAAGATTTTTGCCTGAAAATGTTTACATAGATATTTTTATACCCCAAGTAGACTCCAGAGAATTTTTTTCTCAGACAGACAGCAAATGTTGGAGGTGTGAAGGGGAAGAAAGAGGTAATTGGGAGCATATTTTCTGGAAGTGTGGTGAGTTATTGGACTTTAAGGATTTCCTGTGGGATGCTCTATCGGAGATGCCAGGTGGGCAGATTGGTCTGATGAGGGAGATGATTTTTCTGAGCCGTGATACAGAATTGGAATTGCCTAGACATGGTAATGCATTGCTGTGTCTAATAATGGTGGCTGCCAAAAAAGCAATTACTATAAAATGGAAAGTAAAATCAACTATAACAGCATTGTCATGCTTTGGCTTCTCTAGTAATTGCTTTGCACACTGAACTGCATGTTCAGCTAGTCCATTTGACTGTGGGTATTCAGGATTACTAATAACATGTACAGAGTCCCATTCTCTTGCAAAGTTTTGAAACAATTGACTGGTAATTTGAATACCATTGTCAGAGATAAGCGTATGTGGACTACCATGGACTGAGAAATGACATTTCTGCTTGGTAATAACAATAGTGGGCATTAGGTTAGGCAACAAATTGATCTCAAACCAGTTTGAATAAGAATCGACCAATAATAAGTAATGCTGATTGTTCCACTCAAATATATCAGTGGCTACTGTTGACCAAGGTGGTTCAGGAACCTGACTTAGCTGAAGTGGCTCTTTTTGCAGATGCTGTTTAGTACTATTGCATACTGAACAAGATGAAAGTACTCTGTCAATGTCTTTTGTGCAAGAGAAGGACAAAATACTAGTCCTCTTGCCCTTCTTTTGGTAGATTCGGAACCTGGGTGGCCATGATGCAAAATCTGGATATATTCATGTTGTAAAGAAGCAGGAACAACAACTTTAGGACCTTTGAAAATAAAGTCATCTTCCATCAACATCTCATCTTTGTAAGGAAAATAAGGTTGTACTTCAGGCGGTACACTGGATTGCTTTGACGGCCATCCTATCTGGATGTAGTGGTTGAGCTTTTTTGCAAAACAGGAATAGTTTTTGTATGATCTCTCAGTTCATGTCTCATGGTTGAAAAATTACACACTTCCATGACATCAAAGTCAAAATTCTCTGCATCAAACTGTTCCTTTGTATTTCTGGGTGATCTGGATAAGGTATCAGCCAGATAAAGAAGTTTGCCTATTGTATAGACCATTTTGAAGTTATACATTTGAAATTTTAGCATCATTCTTTGCAATCTTGCTGGAGTGGAATGCATAGGCGTCTTTAAGATAGTAACTAGAGGTTGATGATTAGTTTCAATCTGGATATCTCGACTATAAATATAATCATGAAACTTTGAACTTGCAAACACAATTGCAAAAAGTTCTTTCTCAATCTGAGCATATTGCATTTCAGTGTGGGTAAGAGTTCCAGATGCATAGGCTACTGGTCTGCCCTCTTGAAGAATAATTGCACCAAGACCAAGCTTTGAAACATCATAGGAAGGAGTAACTGGTCTACTGGCATCATAGTATCTTAGTGTAGGTGAAGTGTCAATTTTCTGCTTAAGATCATCAAAAGCTGTCTGGTGCTGTTCTAGCCAAGACCATACAACATTTTTGTGCATTAGCTCTCTTAAAGGTGCTGTCAATTCACTGAAATCTGGTATGAACATGCCCAAATAGTTAGCCATACCAAGAAAATGCTGTAGAGCTTGAACATTATCTGGTGCTGGCATCTCAAGAATAGCTGTTTGCTTAGATAGGTCTGGTCGTAAACCTGTACTGGTAAATAAATGACCTACATATGTGACTTCTGGTAATCTGAATTTCACTTCAGAGCATTGAGCTTTAAATTCACTTCACATGCTCTGTATAAAACTTTCTTGAGGTTTCTGCCATGTTTTACTTCACCATTGCTGCCGACCAACAAATCATCTACTATTATGGCACAAGGATAACCTGAAAATATCTGTCCCATTGCACACTGGAGGATGTCACCTGCAGAAGTTATTCCAAATGGCATCCTGAGAAATCTATATCTTCCAAATGGGGGTACTGAATATAGTCAGTAATGAAGATTTATGATCAAGCATTATTTGCCAAAATGAACTCTTTGCATCCAAGACAGAAAATACAGTGGCATTTGGTATCAGGGCTGCAACTTCTTCGACTGTTCGCATAGGATGATGAGGTCTCTTTACTGTTTTATTCGAGTCTCTTGGGTTGATACATATCCTGATTTCATCTGAGCCTTTTTTATGAGTTGCTGCCATAGACAACATCCATTCAGTTGGTTCTGTAACTGGACAAATTACACCTTGTTGCACCATTTTATCCAACTGAGCTTTAACTCTGCTCTGCATGGCTATTGTAATCTTTCTTGCTGGCCCGACCACTGGACTGACCTCTGGGTCTATCTTCATAGAAAACACAACTGGAAGCTTGCCTATCTTGTCATCGAAAACATTAGCATATTCTGAGATAATAGCTTCAGTGATGCTAGAACTGGGACATGTGCTTATATGATGAACTTCTTTAGTAAAGGAAAGCAAGTTCATTCTCAAACTATCTCTGAGAAACAATAATGACTGCACACGTCTTCGAACTATGTAATACAACAACTTGTAATTGTTACCAGCCAAATAACATGAAAGCACTACTGAGCCCTTGGTTTGAATTTCCTCACCTCCATAGGCAACACGTTTTGCACAGCTAGCCACATTAAGTTGTTCACCAGCCCTTACTTTGGCAAATGCTTCTGCTGACATAAAATTATGCTTTGAACCAGTGTCTACCTTGAGCTTGATGAGTTTACCATGGTTCAGGACAGTGCAAAAAAACTTCACTCTTTGCTAATACATCTACTGCATTAACCTTTTCACCAACCACTGATACATCATCTATGTAGAAAGTAGGCTTGCAGCTCTCTATATGATCAACTTGCTTTTTAAAGTGACCTTTCTTTGCAACTGAGTGAGGTTTACTTGACTTGCAAAACTTTTGAAAATAATTCCATTTTTTACACTTGTGACATTGCTGACAAAATGCTAAACACTTTTCTCTCTTGGCCTCATGGTTGGCACCACAATTATGACAGTTAACAATGAAGCTTGAATTGGGTTTTGCTGATTCACCCTTATACTGTACTGAACTACCCTTGTACTGCACTGAGTATGCTCCTTTAACTGAACTAGTCTTAGAACTTGCTGGAAAACTACAGGGTTTCCCTGCCACACCAGCAGGGGCTGCAGCTGCCACGTACGTAGGCCTGTTTCTGCTTGCCATATATTTCATGCTGTCTGCATTTGCTTTGGAGCCTGCTGAAACTATGCTCTTGTCAGTCGCCAGCATACTTGTGTGCCTTTCTGTAAATTTATGGATTTGACAAATCTCAATGGCTTTGCTCAACGTTAAATCTCTGTCACGAAGCAAAATCTTTCTCACAGCTGCACTATTGATACCATACACAAGCCTGTCCTTTATCAACTCATCTTTTAAAATACCAAACATGTAAGTTTGAGCTTTGTTTCTCAAGTCAGTAATGTAAGCTGCAAATGTTTCTCCTGGCCTTTGGTCTCTTGTATAAAACAAATTGGTCTGGGGATTGCACATTTCTCTAAATTTATGCTTCAAACACTCTGGGTCTTCTCTTGATTCAGCCTAAACAACAAAATTATAGTTTTCTTCTTCTGCTTCATACACTTCTGGTGCATACACAAATGAATGCTATCAATGGCCTTTGACCCAGCTAGGTTTAGCAAAATGAATGCCCTGGTGCATGCATCTTTATCTGAGTAAGCTGCTTGTTTGAAAATCTCATACTCTTGCTCTAATATTCTCCAGTTCTCTGTAATATTCTGATAAAATACAAGTGGACCTGGTCTGTAAAATGCATCCGCCATATTAACACATCAGTGAAGGCTTTTGCAAGTATGCACGAACACACAGACACATACATATATATGCCAGAAATTTATGCCAATACTTGTAAGTATGCCCAGTAGCACAATAAGCCTCTGAGCAGAGGTTTTTCCAAGATGGTCGCCAGTCAGTAGACATGCATTCCTTGCAGCTCCTGTCATCAGCTAAATATCTAACCATAAAAATGAACATTGCTAAGTAAAATTGGTAAATAATGACAAACCTCCGCTAAAACTCAAGTAATATCTGATCTTCAAAGCTCGTTCTTTTAAATAGTACACACTTAGAAAAGTAATTTACATCTACTTCATTTCAATGGTCCCTACCACATGTAGCCAGGCCTACGCTTCCTTGGGGATAAAAAGGTAAAGAAAAGGAAAAAAAAGTAATCAAACAAAATGTCAACTGAAGCAGAGCAGATGGGGGCTCAAACTTCTAAAACACTACTGTTTCAAATAGCCTCTCCTGAAAAAGAAATCAGTACTAAAAGACAAAGGACACTTAAACAGCAACAATAAACACAAAAAAATCCCGAAAAGCTAAACTGGAACAGCCTTATAGCCTGGATGAATTGAAATCAGCACTTTAGCCTCTTCAATCAGAAATACAAAACTTCTCAACAAAAAAACATCCCTTGGTAATAATCTAGACCAAATTATAAACGGACTAGAACAAAATGAAGTTAAAGTGCTTAACAATGAAATAAGGATTGACAAGCTGCAAAAAAACTTAAATGTAAATATGACCGCCATAAAAAAATCCAGCAAAAGCTAATTGACCTTGAGGCTAGAAGTAGAAGAAATAGTAAACTGATCAGAGCTGTTCCTGAAAAGTTTGAACAACCTCAGCTGCAAACTATTTTAAAAGTAATCTTCAAGGCTTTGCTTGATAATAAGGACTTGGTCCAAGGCATCACCATTGAAAGAATTAATTGATCACTTTGCAAAGAACAAACTTCTGAAATCTCCAGGCAAATCTATGTTAGAATACTAAACTCTTCTCATGCTCAAACTATTATTTCAGCAGCTAAATCAAAAAATTAATTTTATGGAGGGGCCATAAAATTACCTTCACTCAAGACCTTCCATTTCAAATTAAACAATAAAGACAATTACTATCTCCTTATTGGGCATACCTAATTAACAGAAAAGTAAAATTCCAGATGAAATATCCTGCTGTGTTGTTTTTTCAGCATAAAGAACATAAATACCAAAATGACCTCACCAAATGAGGCCAAATCTGGATTTTGGAAAGCTTTCAATGAAGCGCCAAATAAGTGAAAACTGTTACCTGCTCTCATCACTCATCTCTAAATTCCTTGTTCTACTAAACGATTCTTAATTTCAACCTAGTAAGTTAGTCAGCAAATAAAATAAGAAGTTACCTTAAATTTGCTCTCTGTTGTGGTGTTCTAATGAAACTGGAAGTTCCAGGAAGTAATAAAACCAAAAGGACCAGTAGTACCTTTTTTTTTTGTGCCTGTGTTGCTCGTACCATGCATTAAATAGAACACATTATCTACTTCCTTCTAGTTTCTGGCAAAGTGGATACAAGTGTGCTATAGTAAGTCGTGAACTAAAGAGTAACCTGTCAAGGCATCTAAGTCATCTGAAGTACGTAAAAATCACCTTGTTCTGTTCATCTGTTTCTATTCCAATTGGGTGACACCGATCGTATAAACTGACTGTTAAAATCTGTTCTGACTTACCTGCTTGAGTTTCTTTTTATTTCTCTCTCTGTAAATGTTGAATGACGTAACATCTAAGATACAGGATGGTCAGTATAAAATCCAGGCCAAGGTATTGATAGCATACAAAATAGTTATATAACTGACCTCATTTGGTGCCATATACATACACGCATGTGCAAATACACATATTTATTCTCTCAAATCCAAAAATAAATTAAAAAGCTCTTTGTTTGGTTTGGTAAGTTGGTAAGCGGATGACTGTAAGCAGAAATCAAACTACTTAAGTAGTCATATACATTATCTCCTCCAAACTATGATGAACATGCTTTACTCTTTAATCCAATAGAAAAGGGATCCAATAAAAGGTAAAAGTCCTATAATGCTGCTTGTTCAATGGAAAACTCTTATAATATGGATAATCCTTTCCACAGAAAAACAACTATCTGAGAACAGGCACCTTATTCAATGGATCTGTTTTCTTAAAACAATAAACATCGTCTGCAATCAGAAAACTCAAGTTTTAAATCAAATATATATATATATATATATATATATATATATATATATATATATATATATATATATAAACTAACTTAAATTAACTAAACTAGGAAGAAATGGAAACAGATGATCCGCTGTGGCGACCCCTAATTGGAACAGCCGAAAAAAGATGATGATATATATAAACCAAAAATTTTTTTTTTTCATCCAAAACTACAAGACTACATTTAATCTGTAACAATTGACTCTGCTTATACCTATATCTAATAAATACTTTACTAACACCGCTGAGTTATAGGGCTAACCTTTTCCTCAAAGTGTTTGAACTGAAGTGAGTGTTGATCACCGTAACTATTGTTATCAGCATGTATAACATAGCTCTCCTACAAATGTAGCTTTCCAAAAAGTGAGGGAAAATAATCCCATGATTACTGAAAACTTGTGCAGGCTAGTGTCTGTATAGTCCATCATGATATGAAGAGTGGAATGGTGACTGTAAACCACAGCATCCCCAGCTAAGATGATGGCTTATTCCTAGCAACATTGTCAGGTTATAATGTAGGCTGTCCTAAATTGAAGCTTCTAGGACATTTATTACTGAATTCTTAAGTTTACCTTGCCGTTCCCTGACTTTTCCTGAATAAGTTACACCTATACTAATGTGTGGCTTCTAGTGTTCTTAACTTATGAACACATAATCTTGTATGTGTTTATTATGCAACTGGCAGTGATCTTCTCTTTATATAGGTGGTGCAGCACTCATAAATTGATAAATTGCCTTTCCTCCCTTCTCTGAATATAAAGCTAATATTAATCTATATATATATATTACTGATGTTGAGCTTGGTTTGAGTTTAGTTGCATAGGTATGTGCTAATTCTCTTATCACTATTCTCTTACATTCCAATATGCACCACAAACCCACTGACTCTTAAATGTAAAGATAGCTATTCAAAGATATCAATCAGTGTACAGCAGTAACTAACTAAAAACTTATTTGCAATTCTGAAATAACTAGTCTTAAATTCCATTTCTTAACTAAACATTCTATATTTGCTTTATTATTCTAACTTTTTCATGTATGTTTTCTAAATTACTTGATGTGAGTGTTAATTCCCTTCTACAAGTGTAACTATTATACAGGATAACACTGATTCGCTTAACATAAAAGTTTGGCATTGATATCTCTCTGTATCTCTAAACTAATATTTCTTGAACTCAGTATAGGACAAGGAAATTGATTAGGTAACACAGATATCTTAGGCTATATAAGAATATATGCAGTTCTGAATTATAAATGCTAAACTGTTACTTCTTTTCAGAAAGGAAGGCTGTTTATTATTGTGTGATGTTTGGAAATCTTCTTTCTCCTTAGATAATATTAATACACAACAGTTAAGGTGATTAATAAGATAACTTGTCTAAAATCTTTTGAATGTTTTATAGAAAGTATTCTTTAAATCTAACTTGATATCACTCAGTTAAATGTGAAGTATAGATGATGAGAAAGAAGAATTTAAAAGAAAAATAAAACAATAGGTAAGATAGAATTCAGTTCTAAATCTCAACTACAGGAGTAACTTGATAGTGACTGTGTGTTGTTTAAAGAAAGCTGTTACTTGGGATAACAACAGATATTGTATTATAGTATCTCATTGTATTTTAAAACTTCTTTAAACAGTAACTCACAACAATCACTTAATAGTGTTTTTTGTTATACTCTTTCAGGTCAGGGGTATAGGTGGATAGGCATTGGGGTAGTTCTGAAGGAATTATATGTCACCATGCTAAACATATCTACACTATTTACTATCACTATACTTAGTCAACATAAAGGAAAATATTTACCAAAGTAT
Organism: Protopterus annectens; assembly: GCF_019279795.1. NCBI lineage: Eukaryota > Metazoa > Chordata > Ceratodontiformes > Protopteridae > Protopterus > Protopterus annectens. Next base: position 715,783,518 of record NC_056731.1, read on the forward strand.
ACATTGAACTTATAGGAAACATTTATAAAGGAAAATGATAATTGATTCATGGAATATCAATAGTCTTCAAGATAAGAAAAAGAAAAACCTGCTTATGCACTTAATATTTCAGTCTAAATCAAATGCAACTTTTCTCCAAGAAACCCATATGAATAATGAACAGTGGGATAAGGATAGAGCTAAAAATGGATAAAACAAATTGTGGCAGCTAGGAATAGTACAGTTTCGAAAGGAACAGCAATTATAATTAAAAAAATCCTTTCAAGGTAAAATTATGAATCACAATTCAGACATAAATAGAAGATGGTGTTACTTCACCAATTCATATTCCCCATACGCTAATCCTATATTATTCTTAAATGTCTATGGTCCATGTATAACCCAGCAGGACTTTATATATGAAGTTTATAATCTACTAATGGAATTTGTAAATTAATATTTTATTTTGGGAGGGGACTGGAACAGGTTAATCAACCCAACAAAAGATAGGTCATATAGAAATAATAGGCAACCATCTCAAATTACTTTAGCTTTAGATGATTTAATGAATGACTTTAACTTAATAGACCCTTATGTCCTGAACCAAGATAATAAACCAAGAAATAAATATACATACTTCCCTGCATGTTATAAGTTGTGATTGAGAACTGACTTTTTCTTGATGTCTGATTATTTATCAACTCCTGGAATTACATATAAAGTACATCCTAGATTCATTTCTGACCACTCAAAAATCTCTATTGAAATTAATACTTCTAAGACAAAACACGATCAACATAACTATACAAACTGGACACTAAATATAAATTTAATAAATAAAAAGAGATTACACAAGAGATTACAGACATGCTTACTCAGAAAGCAATATGTATGACAATGACATACCCTATGACATCCAATGGACAGCAACTAAAGCAGTAATCCCACGTATCCTAATACAAAAAGCTACACTATACAAAAAAAAAAAAACAAAGCAATGGCAAGAAAGTTAAACTGGAAAACCAAATAAAAGAAGTGGAAAAAGAACATCAAAGCAATTGCACCACTGAACTAGAAAGTAATACATTAAATCTGCAAAAAGAACTTTATTCTTTACAATCACAGCAATATTCCATTACAGAATTAAAACTACTTTACAAATATGCAGAATGGGCCCAAATACCTCCAAATACATTAGCAAGATTAATCAATGTTAACCCCCACAAAATAACAAATAAACTATAATGGTAAAACATTATATGCAAACTCTGATATTATATACCCAGGGAAATGTGAGAAATTCATAAACAATTTAAAATTCCTGCTTTTAAGTTATCAACAAAATAATCTTCTCAAAGTGCCATTTACAATGAGAGAAATTAATTTAGCAACTGGCAAATGAAAAGTTAGTAAAGCTCCTGGGACAGATGGCTTTACAGCTGAATTCTATAAAAAAATGCCTTGAAATTATCAATCATCTTGCTAAGAGTATATAACTACATCATTATATATGGTATTACAGACTTGTATATAAACAATTCAAAAACTATTCTTACTCCCAAGCCTAACACAGATAAAAGCAACCCTTGCAATTACAGACTTATTGCTCTTATCAATATATACATTAAAATACTAACTGCAATACTAGCAAACAGAATCAAAATAGTGCTGCCATCTATAATATCTCCTGAGCAATTAGGTTTTATGAACAAAAGACAGGTCTGTGATAATGCACTTACTTTAGATACAATAATTTAGCTCTTGTCAAAAGAAAGATACCCAAGATATGCTTTATTGTTAGATGTGAACAAAGCTTTTGATAAGGTAAACTTGGCTTTCCTTTTTAAAATTCTCCAATACTTTGTACTCCAGGAATTTATAAATATTGTAAAAATGATTAATAATAACTCATTTATAACACTTTATATAAAGAAAACAAACTCAAAACTGATAAAAATAATTACTGGAACTAGACAGGGATGCCACCTCTCTCTTTATCCTTCAACTTTTACATAGAACCTCCAATGCTTTTATAGCCCAAAAAAAACTTTCCATCATATTCCAATAATACAAACTATCAAGTTAAAATTTACAGTTTTTTTTTTTACTCAAATGATTTTTATTTGGATGAAATAACACAATAATGTAATACATTCATAGCATTCAATAACTATTCACAGTATTTACATTCAGCCTGACAAAAAGGATTCAGATAAAAACATTTGTAGTTAAATAATAAGTTAATATATAAACTATGATAGTTAGGAAGTGTTTGGTTCTATCTGTAGGGTATCAATCAAATTCAAAACTTTCTTCCATGGACTATTACCCAATGGCTTAGGAAAAGTTCTTAACTCTTTAGTTCTTTTCTCCATTAGTATGCATTTCTTCAGTGATGATAGGAATTCCAACATTGTGGGTGCTACATTAGAGTTCCATCTTCTAGTTAGACATTTTCTGGATATTGATAACATTGCCCACAACAAATACAGGTCATCTTTCTTCATATTATTACTATTAACAGCATTCAATAAAATTAAAGACTTTGTCAAAACAAATACATCAGTATATATAGCTTGAAGAAATGTGTTAATCTCATTCCAATATGGTTTAATATTAGTACAGTCATAAAAATATGAGACCAGTCAGCATTAGTGGACAGATGACATCTCCAACATAAGTTGCTGTTTGAAGGATTCATTTTTGAGAGTTTCTTATGTGTCAAAAAGGATCTGGGTAGAAATTTCCAATGAAAAATCCTCCAGAATTGTGAGTAATAAGTTAAACTGAAAATAAAATGTTTGTTTTATCTTCCATTGATAATGATACTTGAAACCCTTTAGTTAGGTATTGCCAGTAATAATCATTAGGAGCTGTCTTATAGACAAAGTGTTTTATATATATATATATATATATATATATATATATATATATATATATGATAATTCATTCTTAACATTGATATTATTATGCAGAATTCCAATAATCCAGTTTATAACTTTTTGGTATGGTTTTAAAGGATGAGTTATATATTATTCTACACAGATTCTTAGTGTATGCTGTGACACTCTGAAGAACCAACCAGTCATTAGGGGATAGGCCGTAGGTTGACAATATACTTTGTGTGTTCAAAGCTTGTTGGTTTTCAGTACATTGCAACCAACAACATAGGTTATTATTTTCCCATAAACCAAAAATCTCTCTATGTGTTTTATCAGGAAAATCCCTTGTAATAGTAAATGGTATTAAAAATCTATGCCACTGTTTTATATCTAAATTTGTGTTAATGAGTTTTCTAAACACATCAAAAATATTAGTGTTAGTTTAGTTAATTTTGTTGTACTATACTGTAAATTTAAACTTAAATAGTGCCATATCTTGTTATCTTTGTCAGCTACCAAAGCATTCTTTCATAAACAATTCCTCCATGGACTATTACCCAATGGCTTAGGAAAAGTTCTTAACTCTTTAGTTCTTTTCTCCATTAGTATGCATTTCTTCAGTGATGATAGGAATTCCAACATTGTGGGTGCTACATTAGAGTTCCATCTTCTAGTTAGACATTTTCTGGATATTGATAACATTGCCCACAACAAATACAGGTCATCTTTCTTCATATTATTACTATTAACAGCATTCAATAAAATTAAAGACTTTGTCAAAACAAATACATCAGTATATATAGCTTGAAGAAATGTGTTAATCTCATTCCAATATGGTTTAATATTAGTACAGTCATAAAAAATATGAGACCAGTCAGCATTAGTGGACAGATGACATCTCCAACATAAGTTTCTGTTTGAAGGATTCATTTTTGAGAGTTTCTTATGTGTCAAAAAGGATCTGGGTAGAAATTTCCAATGAAAAATCCTCCAGAATTGTGAGTAAGAAGTTAAACTGAAAATAAAATGTTTGTTTTATTTTCCATTGATAATGATACTTGAACCCCTTTAGTTAGGTATTGCCAGTAATAATCATTAGGAGCTGTCTTATAGACAAAGTGTTTTATATATATATATATATATATATATATATATATATATATATATATATATGATAATTCATTCTTAACATTGATATTATTATGCAGAATTCCAATAATCCAGTTTATAACTTTTTGGTATGGTTTTAAAGGATGAGTTATATATTATTCTACACAGATTCTTAGTGTATGCTGTGACATTCTGAAGAACCAACCAGTCATTAGGGGATAGGCCATAGGTTGACAATATACTTTGTGTGTTCAAAGCTTGTTGGTTTTCAATACATTGCAACCAACAACATAGGTTATTATTTTCCCATAAACCAAAAATCTCTCTATGTGTTTTATCAGGAAAATCCTTTGTAATAGTAAATGGTATTAAAAATCTATGCCACTGTTTTATATCTAAATTTGTGTTAATGAGTTTTCTAAACACATCAAAAATATTAGTGTTAGTTTAGTTAATTTTGTTGTACTATACTGTAAATTTAAACTTAAATAGTGCCATATCTTGTTATCTTTGTCAGCTACCAAAGTATTCTTTCATAAACAATTTTCATTCATTAGTATAATGGAGTGTAGCTGTTTCCAACTGGAAGAGTATCTAGGATTTATCCAATTCATCACTATTTTAATTATACATGCCTTTATATAAGTGTAAATCTCTGGGAATTTTAACTCCCCTTGTTCCCATTTTCTGATATGATGAGAATATGCCACTCTATTTCTTTTGGGGTACCATAGGAATTTCATCAGAGTTGAAGTGATTTCTTTAAGGATTTTCTTTCCTGGTGGAAGTATAAGGGCTTGTGCCATATATAATATTTTAGGTAACAAAACCATTTTTATCAATTGTAACCTATCATCAAATGTTATAAAAAATATTCCATTTGCTTATTAATGTCTTAAGTCTATGACTTTAGCATAGTTGAGCTGTAAGGTTTCCTCTATATTCTTTACTAGAACTATTCCTAAATAGTCTATAGTTGAAACTTGGTTTTCAATAATATGATTAACTGGAACCTGTATGTTCTTTTTTATTTAATAAAAAATATTTTGATTTAGATTTGTTGAAGGAGTCCTGAGATTTTTTGGAAATTTGTTAATACTATATCCACTTCACCTAACACTTTCTTAGAGTTGGGTAAGGTAAGTAAGACATTATCAGCAAATATCATTATTTTAGAAATATATTGGTCATATATATTTATACCTCTTATCTTTGGGTTATTACATATTAAAATGGCAAGTATTTCTATGGCCAAAGCAAATATGATAGGGGACATGGGACATCCTTGTCTAGTACCTCTAGTGATTTGGATTGCTTTGGAAGTAAAGGAACCTAATTTGACATATGCTAGATTATTTTCATAGATTTTCTTTATTACTGTTATAAAAAGGGAGAGATCAAATAACTGTAAAACTTTAAATAAATAACCCCAATGTAAGGAGTCAAAGGCCTTTTGAATATCTAAACCTATTATCAATGATTCATGGTTTCCTCTATTGAGGTAATCTATCAGAGTTAATACTCTTTTAATATTATCTGTGTATGCCTGTTATGTATGAAACCAGTTTGGTCTTCATTAGTTGTTTTCAATATGTGTATTTTCAATGTATTGACCATAATTGATATAAATAGTTTATAATCATTATTCAACAAAGAAATTGGTCTATATGAGCTGCAATGATTAGGGTCCTTATTCTATTTTAATATAGAGGAAATTAGAGAATATCTCCAAGAAGGAGGAATATTTGCTAATGTTTGAACTTCAAGAAAAGTTTTATGTAGGAGAGAGATTATAGAAGAAGGAACAGTCTATAAATTTCGATAATCAATCTATCTATTCCAGGTGCTTTATTAGACTTACTTCCTTTAATCCCATCTATAATTTTCTTTTGAGAAATAGTTTTTTATAGATCTAACAAGTTCCTCGGGAATTCTTGTTATGTTGGGAACTATATTCTCTAACTTCTCACATTCATTTGCACTTATTTTATCTTTATGATGTTCTGCATAATGATAATCAAAAGCCTACAGAATGTTCCCTATGTCTGAGACTTTTTTCCTTTTCCCTTCATGAAAGATACTATCAATGTTATTCATTTTTGATTGTATCTTAGCTTTCCTGGATAGGTTATGAAGATGCTTAGGACAGGTAGCATAAGAATTTAATTTCAGTTTTTCCATAGCTAAATTAGTTTTATGGGATAATATTTCATTGTATTTCTTATTTGCTTCTTCTATTTTCCTCTTATTATCTGTAGAAATAAAATTTTTATTCACTTTAAGAGACAATATTTAATTTTGGAGTTGCTGTAACTCTGAGTCCCATTCTTTAATTTTATTTTTGTACCAGCTAATGTTTTTACCATATAGACAGGACTTAAGAGAAAACTGTGTTTGCTTTAGGTTTATAATTAATCTCTAAGAAAAGCTGAAGTTCAGAAGTTATCCAAGATTTAAAGTATTTAATTTTTGTGATATATGAAAGAATCCTTGAAGTAATAACTAATTGATTGAATTCCAAGTGTATTGTTAACAACAGAGAATTATAATCGGAAAGGGACAAGGTTGTATTGAAAAATTCAAGATTTTAGAATAAAGATCTTGTGAGATATAAATTTTATCTATTCTAGTTTGGGTACCATGCCTACAGTCCTGGTGTGAGAATAGTAAAGAATTTGGTCCCAAAGCATTAAAGGTATCTTTTAATTTAAACATTTCTGTCCATTTTGAACTTCTCTATTCTAATCACATTCAAAATTATGAAATCTTAAACATGTAGCATCATAATGAAGACCTAAATGATAGGAATATTCACTTTTTTCTTGATTTTTTTTATTAATAGATGAAAGTGTTCATGGTGACATCTAGATGTAAAGCTGTAGATAGTTGTATTAATATACAATTCTTTTCATAAGTGTACATGTAAACTCTTATTTAAAAATTGTGTATTAATGAGTACTTACTGTAGATGAATGGGATATTGCCAAAGGAATATTGCATTTTATGTACACTGTAACTTCTTGTTTATTGCACAAAATGCTTATAAGTGTTATATATTTTCCCTTTCTTTATGTGTTATTATTTTATATTCCCCTTTTAGGAAAAAAATAAACAGTATATTTCACAAAAAATAAGTCTCTGTGGCACAACAACACTCTTGAAATAACTGTACTTTGAGAAATCACCTCTTATCTTTGTAAGAAACATTTCAAATAATTGCACATTGTGAATAAACAGTACACAGTACACTGAAACACTTCCAAAATGGCCGTACTTTGCTAAATAACTCTTTACAGTGTAAGAAACATTCTGTAATGGCAGCCCTTCATGAGTAGACATACCCAATAAACTTTTCAAAATGGCTGTATTTTGACTACACTTCACAAAATAGTTGCACTTTGTGAATAATAAGCTCTTTGGAATAAATGTGCAGTAACAAACACACACTGTAAGCACTTTTACATACTCTGAAATGGTTCAAAAACTCTAGGTTATGCTATTCAGAGCTTTAGTTAATTTGAAATAATAGTTTATGCCAAAACACTGTATTTGCCAAAAACATGCAGTTGCCTTACTTTATGTATGATTAATATGCTCTTTTTGCCCTTTATTATATTTATTTTGCCCATTTAATCTCTTCTCTTGTGCTTATTTTACTTTAAACATGCTCTTTTGCAATTCCGAGGTGACTCTAAACCTCCTATAAGCTTTTTTGATAATAGTTCACAAAGATATCTTACTTTTGAGCATTTCATTTAAATAATAAACTTTTTATCCTTTTCATTTGCTTAATAAACATTTTGTGCTATTCGTTTGCTAAGTAATGCATTGTGTGCCCTTGTAATGCTCTGTTTTATGTCTTTTAATAAAATAATCCTTTGTGCAAGTTTTCATTACCTTTAGTTTGTTTCTGGCCCTTTCTTGTTCTTGTTTCTGGCCCTTTTTTGTTCTTGTTTCTCTTATTTTACCTTCACTGTTAATTCTGCACCTTGTATCTCTGAAAAGCAGTCTCTGGAATCACAGTTCTGGCACCATGTCATTTGCCCAGTCAGGATATAACAAACATTTGTGGATTCTGTTAAAGCAGCTTTATTATGTACAAACACATCAGGAATGAAGCAATAACTTTAACTTAAATAAACGTATAAACAAATTGACTCTCTCATATATGCTCACTCTCTGGCTGCACTCTCAAAGTGGCACTGAAGCTAGCACATGCTTGCTATTTACATGCAGGTGTTGTCCTTGGAAATGCTTCTTAAAGGTAAAACACACATGCATATTCTACAGTTATGAATACCAGGCATACACTGATGTGCTTATCACACTATTTACTTATTTTGTTTTTCATAGGCAGACTGGGATTCAAATGGCACATGCACTTAAACAATTATTTTGGAATTAAGCATTAATAGATCTGCAAAATATGTGATGGTGACAGTGCTGGGGGCTATGTATGGAATTTCATTGTTTATATTAGGAAGACAAATAGTTCAGGGAACATATCAGAGCAAATCATTTTAATTCCTTCAGAATCACTCCAGTGAGCTAGAAGTTCCAATTTCAGAGGCAATGGCAGGGAAAAATGAAAATCTTGCTGTTGGATTCATTTTCTTAGAAGGATTATGCTCTATTTGTTGACTGCTCCATACCCTGGCCCTAATTCTGCCTGGTAGTTGCATAAACCTAAAACAGAGTTCTAGAGTGTAATTAATAAATTAAACTTAGGACTATTACAGTAAATTAGGGAAACAAAGATTGTAGGACAAAGTAACTCACTGAGCAATCCCAAGGTAAGAGCTGTTACACTGCATGTTTGGCTTCCATGTGCTTATAACTAATTAATGCTTGCAACATGTGGCATAAGCACTAGGTAAGTAAAAAGGTAAAGGCAGAAATTATTATCCAGTGTAAGTGCAAAACATAAGGGATGGATAATAGTGACCAAGTGCTGAATTACAAATACAACAGAAAGACAATGAATTGGAAAGTCAACTACACTTTTAAAATAAGTTTCGAATTCAAGGGTAAACATATTAAGCTAAAGGAGAATATAATCTTAACTGTGTGGAATTAATATATATAAATTCAAAACAGAATGTATAATTTATCAATCATAAATGTACTCTCTAGTCATCCTCTGTAATTAGCTGTTGCCCAGTTTACACTGTACAGTACAACCTATAAGGTGAATGATAAGGAATCCTATTATAGTTACTTGAATTGTTTCACTGGGGAACCTCATCCCTCTTTTCATGTTATTTTCCTTTCTAGCCAAACACCTGTAGGTTAGATTTTTTTTAATAGTACCAAAGAAAACAATGTCAATGAAATTGTACCAAAATATTTCATAGATTCATACTAGGCTAACTGCCCTTGTAAGCTATTTTAAGCCTAGCCAATTACCCCATGTTAGAATCACACCCTGCACCTAGCTGGTATAGGGTAAACACCTTAACCATTATGGCAGCTTCCCAGTCTGACGTAATATGTCAAGAAATATGTTATAAATACACTCACTACTAGTGCTCCACAAAGCTTACTGAACAGGTTACAGAGGTGTACCAATGTAATGTTCCTGTATAGAAAAAAATATCTTTACGGTATAGATAGTACGTACCAGCACAGTATTTCTAATAAAAAGCAACATTGTTTCACTGCAGACAATGACCTCCAGCTTTGCAAAAATTCCATCAATAACCCAAATACTGTCAAGTGTGGTCACATTTTGTCTTACAAGACCACATTCTTACTAGTCATTAATAAGTCATACTGGAAAACAACAGCATATAGTACAGACTCAGAACCCCCTAATATTGTTCAAGCAGCAATGTGGCACTATAAGAAATAATGTATTTTAGAGTTTGTTATATTCTGAAGAACTTTGCAAGCCTGACACAGCCCCCCCACAAAAAAAAAAAAAAAAAAAGATTTTTCATGTTTTTTAAAAAAACATAATTTATGGACAGTACAGTACTGGAATATTTTTCTAGCTTTTCTGAAATCATTTATAGAAATAAAAGTGTTGTTGCACATAAACAAGACATTTGCCCCCAAAATGTGCTCCCTATATATTTTATGCTTAACAAAATAAGTTGGTGTGTGGCTTTCATATTCATAATTTTGCTATCAGAGTTTCATATGTCATCAAGGACTGTTATGCATTTATTGTAATATGTAAACGTTAGCCAGATTCCTTTTATAGCAAACATGTACATATTAATTTCAATGAGAATAAGAAATATAAAATAAAACACAGTGTGCATTACATGATTCAGATTGGCTATGGAGGGACCTGCCTCTATAGCTTATGCTGTACAAAATAAGAGTATACTGGTAAAGTGGAAGACACCACACTGTCCGAGTTTGCTGATGAGAATGTACAGCAAGCCACCATTCACACAGTACAAAACAAGCAGTACCACTTCATCCATGCATTCATTATGTGTGTCAACAACAAAACTGACACCAATGTCCAGTGTAAAAAGAAGTTATGTCTTACCATAATGTTCCATCTGTATTGTAGATCCTCGTTCAGTCATTATGCATGGGTATCGGTTCCGAGCTTGGAACTGAGCCGGCCATTTTCCAAGCTCGCGTCAGCTTCAAACTCTTGAGCTATACTCTTGCCCACAATCCCCCTCTCCTTGTTACCTCAGATTGAGTTTGCAAGTTGAAGTAGGTAGAGACTACCTCTGATCAAATGACCTAAGAGAACTGGATGGTGAGATTCACTAGAAACCACAGGAGGGGGAAAGAGGGAGGGTCGTAGTGACTGAATGAGGATCAACAATACAAATGGAACGTTATGGTAAGATATAACTTCTTTATCTGATATTGTCAATCCTCGTTCATTCCTTACACATGGGACAGAGTCCCCAGCTACCTCTATTCCTGGGAGGCTCTCATAGAAGGACATTCCTGAGCACCATAAAACTGAAAGATGCTCTTCCCCTAGAGGCCAAATCCAATTTGTAATGATTGATGAAGGTATGAGACATAGCCCAGGTTGCAGCTGCACAGATGTCATGTAAAGTAGCTCTGGCATGGAAGGCAGCAGAAGTTGCCACCAACCTTGTTGAATGAGCTTTCATGGTAGTAGGCAACAAAATATTACGCTGTGTATAGATAAAGGTCACACAGTCCTTCAACCATCTAGCTAATGTGACCTTAGCAACTGCAGATCCTAATCTAGGTCCAGAAAAGGCCAAAAATAGCTGGTCAGATTTACGAAAGGGTTTAGTCCTGTTTAAGTAAAAACAGATTTGCCTGTGTATATCTTGGGTATGTAGGCAGTACTCTCCTCTGTTTGAATGGTTGGGAAAGAAAACTGGCAATTCAATGGCATGATTAATGGTTATTTCAGAGATCACTTTAGGCAGAAATGATGGATTAGTTCTCAGAGACACTCTATCTCTATGAAAAATCAAGTAATGGAGTCTTGATACATAAAGCATGAAGTTCAGAAATACGTCTGGCAGAAGTAATAGTGACCAAAAACAAGGTTTTCCATGACAAATACTTGAGGTCACAAGAAGAGGCTGGTTCAAAAGATGCCATTGTCAGAGCTCGTAGAACTAATGATAAATCCCATGGTCGAATAGGTTTTCTAAAAAGTGGCTTCAGATGATTCACACCTTTTATGAAGATCTTGCACAATTTATGGGACATAAGAGAGGAATCTTGGACCCCTCATGAAAATTAGAAATTGCAGCCAAATGAACTCGAATGGTGGAGGCCAATAGACCCGATTGAAACAGGTCAGCCAGATAGTCTAGTATTATCGACACTGGTGCTGAAAAGGGGTCTACTTGTTTATCTTTCAGCCAACAGGTAAATCTTTTCCACTTGCTCAGATAAGTAATTCTAGTGGAAGACTTATGAGAAGCAATGAGAATATCATGTACTGGTAAAGAAAGATCATTCTGCTTGGCAATCAAGGGAATTGGAGTAGCCAAGCAGTTAGCTTCAGGCTGTTCAGGTTGGGATGAATCTAGTTCTGTGGGTGTGAGATCAACTCCGGGATTGGATGGAGAATCCATGGCCGATCTAGTAGGTGAGGCCAAAGGAATGGATACCAAATCTGAGGATTACCTTGCTCTTCAACCACCGGGCTTTCTTCAGACACTGGGGAATGAGAAGAAAGGGTGGAAATGCATAGAGAAGACCCGAGGGCCAATCGTGGACTAGAGCGTCCCTGGGTGACTGTCTCAGAGGGGGAATCAGGGCGAAGTAGTTGCTGCATTTGTAGTTGGTCGGGATTGCAAAGAGGTTGCAGCAAGGACGGCCTCAGCGGTGGAAGATCTCTGCCACTATCAAGGGATTCAGGGACCACTCATGAGGTTGCAGAATAAACCTGCTGAGTCTGTCTGCTATCATGTTGGAACTCCCGGGAATGTGCATTGCAATGAAGAAAATGGTTGGTAGCCATCGCCCATTGCCATATCCTCATGGCCTCTCAACAAAGGGGGTAAGATTTGGTTCCACCTTGCTTGTTGATGTACCAGACCACCACGTTGTCTGACTGAATCACAACTGTCCCAGATGGCAGCAGGGGATGGAATGCTTGCAATGCCAGAAGCACCTCCCTCCGCTCTAGAACATTTATATGAAGATGGGCCTCCAGTTGGGACCAAGTGCCTTGGACTGTCTGTCCCTGACATAGCCCCCCCCAACCCATCAGGAAGGTGTCCATGGTCACTGTGGCCTTGGGTTGCGAGACCATTGAGAGAGATTGTGTGTCATCCACCAATTTAAATTGTGTTTGCACCTGTGGGTTACGCAAATCATGGCTGAAAGAGGATGCCAAAAAGGATACCATTGGGTGAGCAGTAGCCATTGTAGAAGCCTCATGTGAAACCTGGCCAGGGGAACAATGGTGATTGAGGCTACCATGGAACCCAACAGCTGTAGAACCGAGTGAGCTGTGGATTTTTCCTTTGAAAGGATTGGAATTAGTTGTTGCTTTATCCTTAAAATTCTGTGCTCTGGAATAGCTGCTCTGCAGTTTTTTGTGTCCAAGATAACCCCTATGAATTCTGTCAATTGAAAAGGAGTGAGATTGGGTTTCTGCCATTTTATGGTTATACCTAGCCTTTGAGCAGCGAGGAGAGAGTATGGCAAGGCTTTTTCCAGTAGATGCCTGGTGGGGGCAGAAATGAGCCAGTCATCTAAGTATGGAAACACCTGGAATCCTTGAAGTCGCAAGTGAGCTGACATAACTGCCATGCACTTTGTGAACACTCTGAGGGCTGTAGAGAGTCTGAAGGGCAGTACTCTGAACTGGTAGTGACTGGCTCCCACACGGAAGCGTAGAAATATTCTTGATGGCCTGTCCACCTTTATGTGGTAGTACGCATCTTGAAGATCTACAGGGAACATCCAATCATCTTTTTCCAAAAGCGGGAGGATAGACTGTATTGTGACCATCCGGAATTTTTGTACTCTCACAAACTTGTTCAATACACTGAGATCAAAAATTGGTCTCCAGTCCCCGGTTTTCTTTGGCACCAAAAATAGTCTTGAGTAGAATCCAGATCCTATCTGGTCTGGAGGGACTATTTGGATGACTCTCTTTCTTAGCAGCTTTTCTATCTCTAGTGGTGCTTCTTCCCTTTGACTGGGTGGAACGTCGGGAAGATTTCTTTGAAGGGACGGGACAAAGATTGAAGGGGATATGATAACCTCTGGTTATAATCCTTTGTACCCAGAAATCAGTGGTGATGGTTAGCCAGGCAGAAGGGTACAAGGAGAAACGTCCCCCAACCACCTCCAGGGGAAAGGAGTTGGGCCACTCTTCAGGAGTGCTGGTAGGATTGACCAGGGAAAGAATCCCTGGAACCCTGGTTACGTGGACCCCCTCTGCCCCGAAAGGAGCATATTCCCTGTGAGTTTTCCCCTCTGCCTCTGGGGGAGAACTCGGCCTGTGTGTCACGGAAAGGACCCTGAGATTTCCTGAACCATATCTTCCCACTCTTTTGGTTTCAGGAGAAAGCGCGTTGAGGGGAAGAATAACAGACACCTATGGCAGAAAGGGTCTTACCGTCTTGTTCATATCTGGCCAGTGTGCTTTTAACTTTGGGCCCAAACAACGAGGAGGGCTCAATGGGAGCATTAAGGAAGGAAGACAAAAGGTTCCACGAAGTTGCACAAGCGCATCCAGGCGTGTCATCTCAAGACCGCAGCTGAACCCGCCACTCTAGCTGCTCCTTCTGATGCGTGAGATATCAATCACATAGAGGAGTTAAATATAGACTCAGTGGTGGCCAGCTGAGAGGCCACTTTGTCACAGACCTCATCAGACACTGCACCAGCCAAGGTTTCAGAGAGCTCAGAAACCAGATCCCTTTGAAGCCTGGTAAAATGTGCCATATAATTCAGGGACCTGATAGCAAAGGTCACTGAAGCAAAAGTGCGCTTCCCTATTCTGTCCTGGGCCTGGGACTCTCTGTTAGGCGGATGGACATTCTGGCTTTCTTCTTCTGCCAGATCCTTTTTTGTTGCAGTCGCCACCACCAAAGCATCTACAGGAACACCTTTGGACCAATGGGGATCTGAAGCAGGTGGGGACAAGATCTTATCTGGCCTCTGGGGAATAGCTTCAACAGTATCAGGGGCCTTCCAAGCACGCTGCACGATGAACTTGACAAGTTCATCGGTAGATGAAGTAACCCAGGAGGTAGGGGGCCGGGTGCGGAAGGCCTGCAGGAAAACAGATTCCTCAGGGGTTGGATTATAGGGCTGCCAGTCACCTCTTTGTTTCAGGATTTCAAGGATATCACCAAAGGATACCGCAGAGAGTGACCGAGGGGATCCTTCCCCCTCATCGAAATCTGTGTCTTTGGTGAGGGACTCTTCTAAGGAATCCATGTGCTTCCTCTTACATGAGCTTTTCCGGTGGATCTCCTCAGCGGGAGAAGCTGGGGAAGATAACGGAAAAGGGTATTCCTGAGGGAATATGTCCTGAGGGCCTTGCACCCTGTGTCTGCTAGGTGCGACTTGTGAAACCAGTGTACCAGAGGAGGGTGGAGGTATAGACAGTCCGGTATCACCAGCAGCAGCGAAAGCCTTCTCCATCAGTTGGAAGGCTGATCCACCCGGAGAGAAGTGTATGTCAAGGACAGGGGGCACTCCTCCCCTAAGTGGCACAGCCTGCCGACTCGGAATCCCTGGATGGCTGTGGAGCAGCAAGCTATGCGTGTCACAGCTGACATCTTGGGTCGTAGCAAAACTTTCCTGCCACAAAGGCAACTGTGGTTCCTTAGTGAGATCCATAAAGGGAACCGCAAAAGGGGAAGACTGTACTATATCCATGGACTTAAAAGGCAATGAAGGAGGAGAATAAGAAGGTGTCTTTGGAGATGGGTGATCACCTCCCAAGGAAGGATAGTTCCTGGCTGGTGGAATACCTCTGGCCAAGAATGCCTGGTCCACAAGACGCAATGCATCATGTTCAGAAAGACTTGTAGTGGACCTCATAGAGACTGAGGGAGAAACAGGCCTATCCGTAAAAGAGGCAGACTCGGTGCCCATCTCATCTGACTGCACCGAGGACAACGGTGCTGAGAAAGATTGAACTACTGTAGTCTGTACCGAAGAAGTCATTTGTGCTGATGTCATTGTCTGCACCAACACAGTGATCAGTGCCGAAGTGGGTGTCCGTGCCGAAGCTGGAACCGACAAAACTGGAGTCAATAATAAGGACCTCGGTTCCAAGGAAAATCTCGGAGTCGACGTGGTCAAGGTCTGCACCAACTGAACGTTCGGTGCCGAAACAGTGGTAATGGTCTGAACTGAGGAGCCCCTCGGTGCCGATATATAGAAGGCTGCAGGAGAGGACGGAGCCGACATCACTAATGGAGCCGAAGGTCTAGGCACCAAAAGCACTGGGGCTGACTGAGAGAGCTCCGGAGCCAAAATTTTAGCGTTTTTGGATTTTGGTTGGGGAGAGTCCACAGCCGGGGACGAAGGAAAGGATTTAGCCTTTGTAGAAACATCCAGGGTTGAGACCTCTGACCCAGAAATAGCCTCTGAAAAGGGAGATTTTAGAAGTCCCATCAGTATCAGCTTATTTTTCCTTTCTAACAAAGTTCTATTAGAAAAATTTTCACATATAGTACAAGGTGGTTCAAGAGATAAATGGGAAGCTCCCAAACAATAAACACATAAAGGTTGTGCATCAGAAGTAGGCAGTTTGTGTCCACAATCAGAACACTGCTTAAACCCCGAACTACCCTTTTTATCTGCCATGTTAACAAATAGAAAAATACCAGCAATGCTACAAGAGAGTACCCTAAGGTATGAAAGAGAAAAGGAAAGGATTACCAATGATGGTAAGGAGAAAATTACCTCGTGGTAAAAAGGGAAGTAAAGGACAGAAAAAAACCCTGAGGAAATTAAGAATGCTAAATGCGATATGGCAAGAGACAATAAAAGATCAACTTTTCTGACAGAAAAGTAATTTGTAAGGCAATTAAACAATTGACTGTACTTAGCTCAAAAGAAGTAGCTTGACACGACCGGATGGCAACGCGGCAAACAAAATCTGAGGTAACAGGGAGAGGGGAATTGTGGATAAGAGTTTAGCTCAAGAGTTTGAAGCTGACACGAGCTTGGAAAATGGCCGGCTCAGTTCTGAGCTCGGAACTGATACCCATGCGTAAGGAATGAACGAGGATTAACAATATCAGATAAAATGTTTCTTCTATACTTCTTACAATAATAAATTAAATGCTCGTGTCCACTGTCACCCTCTGTCCTCTTAGAACACCAAACTTAGGTGCATATGTCTAGGTTTGCCCATCTTCTTTTTCCCTCATAATAACAAATGGACTGTTTGTCTCTAGGGCCACCCCTTTTGTTTTCTCAAAATACCACACTTCACTGCTATCATTTAATCTACTCCTCTTCAATCTCTCATCGCAATTAAATACTAGACCTTCATCTCCCTCATAATACTAAAAGAAATGCTTGTGTCTAATTTCCATCATATCCAGGGTAGCCTGTTCTACATCGTGACCCTCATAATAATAAACTGAGGGATGAATTCAGGTACAAACTTTTTGACTCCTAAAACAGTTTAAATGCTTGTGTCTAGAGCAGCCACTCCTTTTAACACCTACAATGTTATAAAGTAAATGATCATATCTAAGATAATTAACACACTTCCTTATCCAGTGTAATGCAGCAGTCCTCATGTCTAAGTTTAATTCCCTCCCATATTCTGATCCCAAAGTCTAAGAAACATTAATTATTTGTGTCTAAGACTACCCTTCGAATGTCACCATTTCAGCTTATTCTAAAGACTAATGAACGTAACAAGATGAAAGCACTTTCAATGTTATTCTGAAATCCTTAACCACAAAATACTCTAAAGTGCTGTAACTGAATGATTCATGTACTGCCTGCAGCTCACTGACATCCAGTGTCCATTCTATCAGGCTGGAAAGGGATACATATTTAACATAAGTCTCTGGAACATTCCAGCAGCATGTGTGTGATAATGTAGCAGTTTCCCAGACAGCTGTAAATTGTATTTTAGAAAATGCAACTTGTAGTCATGTACTTTAAGGTGGATGAATACATCCACTTCCCCAGCACAGCATGGGGACTGACTACCATGCAACAGTTCTATGCCATTGCCAATTTCCCCATGTTACTGGTGCAATGGATTGCATTCAAGTGCAAATAAAAACCCTTAGTGATGAAGATGCTGAATGGTAGACATTCTTAAGGGGTGGACCTCACTCAATAATAGAATTTCCTTGAAACCCTTTCTTATGGATAGACCTTTGACATGCTGAATAGTTTTTGCAAAGTTCTTTATTAGACTATTTAAGCTATATACATAGAAGATAATTTATTGTAAAAAGTTATTAGTACATTGGTCTGTCATACAAATATTGTATTTTTGGAGATAGTTTTAAATTTTTGTATTTATTCTCAAATAATTTTATAAACACATATGTCTTTAACATTTTATATATTAATTTTTTTATATACGTAGAGTTTCGTATGCATAAGTATCATATATATTTTTGTGATGGTTGTTATATTTTTATGTATATACTGCCACCTAGTGGTTTTTGAATGAATGTGATTTTGACTTTTAGAAAAAATGCTATTTAGACTTTGTATGAAAGCAGTACATAAAGAACATATATATTTATATATTTTTATATATATATATTTCCTTTACATTTTTATATTTCTACATTTTAGAGTTTTACTGACAGATTAATAAGGTCAGCCCTTACCATAGTTTTACACAGGTTGCTCTATATGTTGTTTGTAGGTACAATATATATTTTTTAGAAGTCAACTTAGAATGCTATTTTCAATTGCACCAATAAATAAGTTTAATTGGATGATTAATGAATGATGATGATTGGTTAACAATAGATTAGTTTTATATATTTAAATGATAGCCACAGCAGTCTTTAATATGTCTGATAAAGCATTCAGAGTGGAACGCAAAAGCACTTAGTATACTGTTTTTATGTGTTTATTTCATTTTTTGGATTAAAGTGTTTTTTCCTTCACCGTGGTGTTGCCTCAAGAGTTTTTTTTTTGTGTGGACATTGTTGTTTTATTGAGGCACTTCATCCTTAGACTGTTTTGGTTTTCGAGAATTGTGGACCTCACTCAGCTGACAGATACTGTGATCATCAAATGGCCGCATTATTACCCTCATTGCAACATACCCCAGAAAGATAATGTGTTGACTCCTGATGAAGGCAGACAGGCAATATTTAGTGAAAGAGACATCACTGAGGTGTTACAACTAGGTAGGTACTTGTATTTCAGTGTAAATGGCTATGCTGCTTGTACTGTAATCAGTGTTACTAATGTACTGTTTTATCCATTTCAACAAATGAATGTGGTTATCTCCTGGAACCATGGCTCATAACTCTTACCAGATCTCCATTGACTCCTGCTGAGGATGCGTTTAACAGAGCATATTTTGTCATGTAATGCCACTCAGTGAGTGAGTACATTTTGTATGCTGAAAGCCCAATTTAGGTGTCAGGATGCATATGGAGGTGCAGTGTAGTGTATGCCAGAAAAAGCTGCTCAGATGGCCACCACCTGTGCTATGTTGTATAATATAATAACATCTAAGTATGGTAGGCTACTAGACCAGGGTATAGGTGATCTACCTCAATAACCCCAAGCAGCTGAACATGATCAACCACATGCAACACCAGATCAGGATGACACACATAAGGTACCAGAAAACAAGTGTGATGGAGTCTGTGGCTGTATATGTAAGTACTAGCAACCTGGCAACAGCTGGTTCAGAATTTGGAGTCATGACATGCCACAGGTGCTTGAATACATAGAGTATCATGTGACAGCAACTTAAACATGTCCAAAACACATTGCTATATGTAACAGAGACACCTGTGATCTGCACATGGGGCCCAGAATACAGATAATATAATTATTCTCCAGCACACATGTGCAAGGCAGACAGAAACAGGCATAGGTATAATGTTATAGTGATTTTTTTTACATGAAGTAAGCAAGAAAGCTGTAATATTCCATGTAGCAGAGTGTTGTTAATCCAGTCAGGATGTAACAGACGAACAAGCGTGGGTTTTGTTCAAGCAGCTTTATTATGTACAAACACATCAGGATTGAGGCTAAATAATGTTACCGTAGATAAACTTATAAACAAACTGACTCTCTCTCATACATGCTCACACTCTGGCTGCACTCTTAATATGGCACTCAAGCTAGCACATGCTTGTTATTTATATGCAGATGCTGTCCTTGAAAATGCTTCTTAAAGGTACAACATGCATACATATTCTACACAGAGTAAGGCAGGCATACAGTATTGGTAGGGCAGGTTTACCAATGCTGAGCACATGCTATGTGTGTATATGCAGCACTGTTATTGTTACTCCTCTGATAGTAATACTACACATATATGCTGTACTGAAAGTATAAATGCATGTGTGTTGAAAGGATTGAATACAACTCTCAGGCACAACACCGTGTGTGTGTGTTTGTGGAAGGCTTAAATAGGTAACATTCAGGAGACAGTTATATTTTGAAAACACAAACAACTGTGTAGGCAACTGTTAAGGTTCATGCTTGCATACACAAGCTACACCATAATGTGTGGGTCTGATGAAAAAATGCCTCAGGATGAAATACAGCAAACTGTCTATATGTGAAGACTTACTCAGAAGCTTTATGCCCACCACACAATGTGCATTGGGGATGCTGACAATGCAAACTATGTGTGTGCTACATGCATACATTTTGATAACATCACTCTCACCTGTTGCTGATGTGATGTGGCTCTGTATACAGGTAAACCCCCTTGACATGCACCATAAGCAGACAATGAGCATATGCAATCAAGGTATGGCAAGTCACATGAGTAGTGGCAGATCTTTGCCTGTGTATTAATACATGTTTCCAGTGAATATTACTCTCAAGCATGCTAACAGGTTAGTCAAAGCAACGTTGAGTGTGTACTCCAGTCAGCATGCCATACACACGTAATATAAATTGTAAATACAACTTGGTCAAGCAGAGGTGAGAATGTTTATCAGCCCGCTAGGTTGTGCTTAGGTGACTGATCAGCAGTACATAGATAAAATCACTACCCACAGCAAAACATTGTTGTGTCATATCATGCATGTCTGCATATTTAGAAGTTATGTACCTACCATAACGTTCCATGTTAGTTGTCTTCTCTCGCCTTCTTTCTTGCTGGATGGGTTCGGAGCCGATCCTCGGCTCCGACTCGGCACTTGCTAAGCTCGAGAGTCACTTTTACCAGCTCGAGGCAGCCCCATATCCCATGATGCAAGGCGGTATATACCCAGATCTCGTTTGGTACTTACAGGGAAAAACACCTAGCACAAAAAAACTTTCCACTAAGGAAAGAAGAGCAATTAGCCTAAACAAAAAGGGCTATAATGGGAACCCAGATAACTAACTGGCGCCCAAAGAAGCAATCTTCCTGACAAGGGAGATCAAAGTCTGTCCAGGCAAGGGGGCAGGAGGGAGGGTCGCAAGAAAGAAGGCGAGAAGACAACTAACATGGAACGTTATGGTAGGTACATAACTTCTAAATGTTAAGTTGTCAATCTCGCCTTCATTCTTGCTGGATGGGACCGCGTCCCTAGCACCTCTATCCTGGGTGGCTCAATGGAACAGACTCTTGAGAACCATAGAACCAAAACTGGCTCTATCCCTGGAGGCCAAATCCAATTTGTAATGAGAAATGAAGGTATGAGGAGTGGCCCAAGTAGCTGCTGCACAAATAGTGTCTAAGGGAAGTCTAGCCTGAAAAGCTGTGGAAGTGGCTAAGCTTCTGGTGGAATGTGCCTTTGGTTTTGAGCACAGCTGTTTGCCCCTAAGTTGATAGATTTCGGAAATGGTGGAAGAAAGCCATCTAGACAAGGTCACTTTGGAAACAGGAAGGCCTTTCTTATTTTCAGCATGAGAAAAAAAGAGCTGATCCGACTTTCTGAATTGTTTTGTTCTGTCCAAATAATATCTGAGTTGGCGGTGAACATCAAGATAATGTAATTTTTGTTCCGATCTGTTGGAGTAATTGGGGAAAAATACAGGGAGATCAATAGATTGGTTTAAATTTGTTTTTGAAGCAACTTTGGGCAGAAAGGATGGATTAGTTCTCAAGGATACTCTGTCCTTGTGGAAGACCAAATATGGGGGACGAACAGAGAGGGCATGAAGTTCTGACACTCTCCTAGCCGAGGTAATAGCGACAAGGAAGAGCGTCTTCCAGGAAAGAAACTTTAGTGAACATGAAACAGCTGGCTCGAAGGGAGGAAGAATTAGGGATGTCAGCACTAGATTTAGGTCCCATTGAGGAGGAGGACTCCTGACAGGAGGTTTAAGGAGAAAGACTCCTCTTAGAAAAGCTCTACAAAGCCTGTGGGACATAATGTTGTGATCTGCAAACCCGACATGAAAGTTCGAGATTGCAGCTAACTGAACTTTGACAGTGGAAGATGAAGAACCCGAGTGAAAGATTTCCGCTAAAAAATCCAAAACTGCATGAACAGGGGCAGTAAAGGGATCTATATTACTTGATTTTGCCCAAAGGGAGAAACGTTTCCACTTGCTAGTGTAAATCCTTCTAGTAGAGGATTTAAGGGAAGCCACTATGATATCCCTAACAGGGTTAGAGATCATAGGAAGCCTGGCTAAGGAAGGAAGTGGAGCAACCAAGCTGTGAGGTTGAGAGAAGGAATGGACCGATGCAGCTGACCTGATTGGTGGATCAGAAGATCTGGCACTGGGTCCAGATGCCACGGCTGCACCAAGAGGTAATGATGGAGGAACGGAAACCAAATTTGTCGAGGCCAATACGGGCCAATGAGAATCAGTTTGGCTCTCAAAACGGTAGCTTTCTGGAGTACCTGTGGTATCAAAGGAAAGGGAGGAAAGGCATAAAGAAGTCCCTGGGGCCAATCTTGGGTAAGAGCGTCTCTGGGGGGATGGCCTGGAAGTGGGAAGAGAGAGAAGAAGTCTAGGCATTTGCTGTTCTGGGGAGTAGCAAAAAGATTGCAACATGGGCGGCCCCATTCTTGAAAAATCTCCTCCACTATAGATTGTTTGAGAGACCACTCGTGAGGCATGAGAATAGCTCTGCTCAATCTGTCCGCTAAAATGTTGGTTTTCCCAGGGATATGCGTTGCTACCAGAAACCGATGAGAGGAGATCGCCCATTGCCAAAGTCTGAGAGCTTCTCGACACAAGGGGTAGGACTTGGTTCCACCCTGCTTGTTGATATACCACACTACGGACATGTTGTCCGTGTGAACTGCAATTGTTCCCAAGGGAAGAAAGTCGTTGAGGGCTTGCAACGTTAAAAGCACTGCTCTCATCTCTAGGACATTTATGTGCAGGTGGTATTTGAACGGTTGCCACGTCCCATGAACCATCCTGCCCTGATAATGACCCCCCCCACCCGATCAGGGAGGCATCCGTAGTGACTGTGGCTACCGGGGCCAGGGAAACAAAGGGTCTGCCCTGATGAACCTGGGGAGAAGAAATCCACCAGGATAGATGTTTTTTGCAAGTTTGTGTTACCAGAATTTGGTGATGCATGGGGAGTTGTTGGTAGGACCATTGGGTGAACAACATCTATTGAAGGAGACGCATGTAAAATCGGGCCAAAGGAAGAAGAGTAATGACAGCTGCCATGAGGCCCAATACTTTTAGGACCAGTCTGGCTTGCACCTTTTTGCTGGCAAGGATGATCCGCACATGGTTTTGGATATCTAGGATTCTGTGGCTTGTGAGGTTTGCTGACATCCGGACAGTGTCTAAATTTGTGCCTATAAAAGTAATAGACTGGTAGGGCAATAAGGAGGATTTTTCGTAGTTGATAGAAATTCCTAAGTGAGTGCAGGGATTTAGGGTGTAATCTCTGGCTTGGAGAAGTTGATGCCTGGTGGTGGCTGAGAGGAGCCAGTCGTCGAGATACGGAAACACCTGGAATCCTTGACGTCTCAGGTGAGCCGTTACCACTGCCATACACTTGGTGAACACTCTGGGGGCTGTAGTGAGACCAAAGGGCAGGGCTCTGAATTGGAAATGACTGGACCCCAGCCGAAAGCGGAGAAACCTTCTGGAGCGTCTGTGGACTTTTATGTGATAGTACGCATCCTGAAGGTCTATTGAGCACATCCAGTTGTCTTTGCCCAGGAAGGGCAAAATTGACTGAAGTGTGACCATCCGAAATCTTGTCTTTTTCACAGACTTGTTGAGCCTGCTGAGGTCCAATATTGGTCTCCAATCTCCCGTCTTTTTGGGAACCAAAAAGAACCTTGAGTAGATTCCGGGCTCTGAATGGTCTGTTGTAACTGGCTGAATGGCCCTTTTGTGTAGAAGCTTTGATACTTCTAATTTTGCGATTTCCCTTAGACCGGGTGGAACATCTGGAAGGGAATATTTGTGAGTGAAGGGAGTTTCCTCGAAAGGAATCTTGTAACCCTCGGATATGATCGACTGTACCCATTTGTCTTGTGAGAGGGAACGCCAGGCTTCTGGGTACAGCGATAATCTTCCCCCGACTGCCTCCAAGGATGGACAGTCGGGCAACACCTCAGGGATGCTGGAAGGGCTTGTCAGAGAGAGGCTCTCTGCTTCCCTGGTTTTGTGGCCCCCTCTGCCCCTAGGGCGGCATCTGTTATTATTACCCCCTCTGCCTCTAGGGGTAAACTGACCACGTGTGTCCAGCGTGACTCCCTGAGATTTACGGAACCACATCTTTCCGCCCTTCTGTCCTTTAGGGTAAGGCCTAGAAGGGGTGGAAAAACGGACTCCTACGGCAGAGAGAGTCTTGCCGTCTTGCTCACACCTGGTCAACGTATTCTTCACCTGAGGACCAAACAATGTTGATCCATCGAAGGGAGAGTTTGTGAAGGACGCCTTAAAGGGATCTGCAAAATTACAGAGCCGCATCCAGGACTGACGTCTAAGAGCCACTCCTGTCCCTGCAGCTCTACTCGCTCCATCTGCTGCATACGAAATCAGCCGCATGGAGGAGTTGGTTATGGAGTTAAGGATTCCTAGCTGAGAAGCAATCTTGTCCTGAGCCCCTGGAGCTGTAGGATCCTGTACTACTTCACCTAATTCTTTAAGGATGTCCCTTTGAAGTCTGGTGAAGTGACATAAATAATTCAGCGAATGCATAGCAAAGGTCGCTGAGGAAAACATCCGCTTACCATACCTGTCCATGGTCCTAGAATCTTTGTTAGGAGGATGGACTGGTATGGAAGGATCTGCAAGTTCCTTCTTAGTGGCGGCCGCCACCACCATGGCATCAACAGGGACACCTTTTGTAAGGAATTGCTTTTCAGAAGGGGCTGTAATAAATTTAGAAGGCCTCCTGGGAACTGGTTCTATGGAATCAGGAGATGCCCACGCCTTCCGAGCTATTACCTCCATGAGGGGGTCAAAAGGCGGAGACACCCAGGAGGTGGAGGGTCGAGATCCGAACGCCTCTAAGTATACCGACTCATCCTCAGAGGGATTTATGAAGGGCCAGTTTCCCCTCTGTTTTAGGAGTTCTAGGATGTCTGAAAAAGAGACATCCTCAGAGGGGGATCTTGGGGACCCCTCCGAATCATCTAAGTCGGTATCTGAAGTTGTAGACTCAGGGGAGTCTAGGTGCTTCCTCTTACAGGTCCTCTTACGCGGAGGATCTCCTGAAGGATCAGGAGAATCCTCAGAAGAGGGGGTTCTTCCCAGTGGGGAAACCTGAGGCGGTGGATCTCTCGGTCCGGGAGCAAGAGAGTGGGAAGAGACATCTACAGGCACCATAGAGGGAGGAGCTAAGGGGATAGACTGCTGACTGAGCCCAGGGGCCAGCACACTCCTCATCGCCTCGAAGGCTCCCCTCCCAGGGAGATCCGAGAGACCCCGCTCCGAAGAAACAGGGGATCCCGGGCCCACCGAAAGGGAAGGCTCTGAGGCAGATGTGGGGGCCGAGCTCACCAAGGCCGAAGCCCCGAGGGGAAGAGCAGGGTTGGACAAGGGTCCGATGCCACTCACCCCCTCGGAGCAGACCAGGGAAGCCCAACCACTGGATCCCTCCAACGAAGGTCTCGAGGAGGAGATAAGAGTAGAAGCTGAAGGAGCAGAAAGGGGTGGTATCTGCCCCACAGCTGTAGCAGTGACTATTCCCATAGACTCCGGCTCCGAGCTCTGGAGGAGAGTCGAAAGAGGAACTTGAAGAGGGTGTGGACTAGTAGTCGTCTGTTGAGACGGACTATGAAGCATTTGGGCTAGTGCCTGTGATTTTAACAATCTGCTTACCACTCTCTCCAAATCATGGTCTGACAGCCTGGAAGACCTAGATGATCGGCTCCGATGGCTCCGCTCCGAAAGAAGAGGAGAGGTCGGAGCCGACAGTATCGGTTCCAAAGAGGGAGACCTGGACCTCTTCCTCGAAGGAACCATCGGAGCCGACGAACCCTCGGCTCCAGACGGAGCCGACAACTTTTCGGCTCCGAGTGTAGTCAAGGATGTATCGGCTCCGGCCGGAGCCGATACAGGCAAGGAAATAATGGTATCGGAGCCGGTCGGCGCCGATACAGAAGCCTTAGCCACATGGTGGTCGGAGCCGACACCAATGTGACAAAGTACCAGCACCGATAGCCATCGGTGCCGAAGATTTAGCCAAAATAGGATCGGCTCCAGCCAGAGCCGATCTCGTCTCCAAAGGAGTCGGAGCCAAGGCCGAAGGCTTAGAAACAGAAGCCCGGGCCTTGGTGGTCTTAGAGGGCTTGCCCGGAGCCGATTTGGCCGGGGAGCCCTCCGGTTTAAGAAGTCCTCTCAATATTAATTTGTTTCTCCTTTCCTGCAGGACTCTCTGGCTGAAACAGTGACAGATAGCACAGGAGTCCTGCAGGTGGAGAGGTCCCAGGCAGTAGATACAAGTGTGACTGTCTGTCAGAGACATCTTCTGACAGCACGAGTCACACTTCTTGAAGCCTGAGACCCTCTGTTCCTTTGACATAGTGAGTACACACACACCTAGACTCACAGAGTCCCAGTCAGAAATTTAAATTTTAATTTTTTTAAATTTTAATATAAAGGGGAAAATATATAAACCCACATACACACCCTGACAGGAAGGGATGGGTAGGGAAAGAAGGCCTGACTAAATAAAAACAAGTAGGGAAAATGGGTAAAATGGACTAGAGACCCTACAACTACGTACAAATGACAATTATACTAAAATAATTAAGAAAAACTAGGATTGGGGAGTCTAACAACAGTAAAAAGATTTACTTACCACGAGCTGGCAAAAGGAGTACCTCATCAGCGAAGCAGCACACGAGATCTGGGTATATACCGCTATGCATCATGGGATATGGGGCTGCCTCGAGCTGGTAAAAGTGACTCTTGAGCTTTGCAAGTGCCGAGTTGGAGCCGAGGATCGGCTCCGAACCCATCCAGCAAGAATGAAGGCGAGATTGACAACTTAACATGCTGGGGTTTCAAACATCACTATAGTATGAGACCACTATGTCTGTTTAAAAAAATTATACAGCTTATGGAATATGTGTATGCAACATAATACTGAATAAACAATGTGTATGCTGCGTGCCTGTTGTGGACCGTGAAAAGTATAGTATATGATGCCATTGTATCTGAGCCATATACTGGAGCCAAGTGTGCACTGCCATATGTACATTCCTTAAAGAAGCAGACAAGACAACATACCAATATATTGTACACATGTACACATTCAAAATGACACATCATGTGGTTATCAGGCTGTAGCATCAGATATGGCAATACCTCTCTCTCTCTCTCTCTCTATATATATATATATATATATATATATATATATATATATATACACATATATATCCACAATGTGTTGTGGTTAATACACCACTCATCACCACAAGGGAACACAATAAAATGTACTAACAAAGATAAAAGAGTGCCCATGATGGCAACCTCCAATATGTCTCTGGGCTTTGTTATACGACTGGACTCAGAGGTGAGCTCTTGGGTGTCAGCTGACACTGTGTACATCTTTGTTATACTTAGTGCAAAGCTAACAATGTCAGTTTGTGTCTGTACTTGCTGACCAAAACCAGAGCACAGACAGGGCAATGCGCCGTTGACAGTACATATATGTGTGTGCAGGACCCTAACCCTAGGTGACACAGTTATGAGTCATAACATGTGGGTTGTGCAACACTGCACAATGTTCATGTGCAGCAGAAACAGTATGCTCCCCACATCATGCAGTAGTTAATATACTCTAACTCTGCTGTGAGATGGCAGCCATGATCTTGGCATGTCTGCACTCCTGTCATTCATAAGACACAGTTGGTATGCCACATATTCTTTCACTATAAAAAGTACATGCTGCTCTATACAAATACAGTGTTGTGATCTTTTCTGTGCCTGAAACATTATGTGTAAACCTGTATACAAGCTCCTACACTGGTCTGTCAATCAGGCATGAGCACTCCTGTGCACAGCAGATGTCAGTTGTGGAGATATGTCCCCCTGTACCCTAAAGAGAATTATGGCAATAGCAACTTTTACTTCCTCACCAGACAGGATTTGTGAAGTTAGAGTGAGGAAATCCACCTCCATCAAGAGGCCTGTCATCAGTAGTGTCCCAGACAGCTCAGTACTGGGACATATCCTGTTTGGAATATACTTCTCTGAAGTTAAGGCAAATGTAGAGGGCCTTTGGATAATCAAATTTCCTGATGACTGCAAGCTGGATGCAATTAGTGAATCCCCCAAAGATGTAGATATTCTCCAGAAGTGTCTGACGTAGACAAATAAATTGTACCAAAACCATGGCCTAAACCTCAATGCAAAAAAGAGCATAAGTATACCCTTTGGGAAGATGACCACCCCTGTCAAGTACATTGATAACACTCCCCCAAGGGTAGACTCAGTGGTAAGGAACTGGGTAACTCAGGTTGGTGCTAACCTGAACTTTGACCACAATGTATTCATGGTAGTGAGAAAATCCTTCTATGTGGTATAACTTATAAGTAAGGGCAAGACATCCAGATATAAGATGATCATAGTCCCACTATACTCAGCCCTCATTAGACCAATAATTGAGCACAATACATCCTTCAGCATGTACCTGACCAACATTTGCCCAACAGCTGGAGCATCCACAGAGGTTCTACACTAAAAGAATATAGGGTGTAAATGGTAGATCTCCTTTACAGACCTCCTCAAAGCCCTGTCCTTGTACTCAGTCTCCTAGAGATTACTGAGGGGTGATCTATGCCTAACCAACATGGTATTCTCTAATCCATCCTTGATAGATCTGTTACATAATCACAAAGCAAGCAGCATAAGAATGACCTGAATTAAGGATCTAAGCCTCATCTGTGACATAAATAAATCATATTGGAGGAACAGGGATGTGCCTCAGAGATTACCACTTCTCTGGAACAGACTCCCTTTTTAAGTGAAACAGAGCTCTTCCTTAAGCCTTTTCAAATTAGAGTTGGGCCAACAGCTGGGAAATTGCAAATTCAATACTGGCTTGTTGCCTGTCACCCTTATGGACAGGGGCAGTCTCTAGATGCCTAAGGGACAGACATACATCAAAGATGTTCTAGTCCATGGGCATTGATAATTGTGAGGCATGAATGGCTAGGCATAAAAAAGCCCTAGGGCTATTAGCACAGTAACCTCCTATGATCCTATGAAATGTGGCAACAGAAACAATGAGTTAGAAGTATAATGTACCAGTGAGGTACAGTAAGCAAGGAGCAACAAAATGGCAAATGTTAATGCAGAATGATATATTAATGACAACGATGTATACACTTATATTTACAGATGTTGGCAGCTTTAGCAGTGTGGACAGACCTGAAATGGAGTGTATGTCAAAACAGCATGCACACAACCCAAAAGTACTGTATATGGGAGACTGGAAGCACAATGCCTAGTCTTTTTCAAAGGATGTGTGATACCCTACATCAGTCGCTGCACCTGTAATAAGCATATTATGTACCATATGCACAGTAATGTTGTAAAATTAGGGTATGTCCTATTGAGGTAAATAAATAACATACCTACCCATCTGAGGGCACCAACCTCAATGTCCCCTCCAGGAATATGTCTCACCAGAGCACTGATGTAGTGTGGCTAGAAACTCCACAATCTCTATGAAGGGTGATGATGAAGGTGATGAGCCACCACCAGTGCCTTCCCAGTGTTTTCTAAAATTAGCAGCACACTGTGCAGCATGGCCTAACAAGTCTGTGCACAGACACCTGCAAGCCCTCAAAGTCCTACTTTCACCCAATGCATTTACCCAGCATAAAATGTCCTCCCATGCCCAGTATCCAATTTCCATTGTCTCCTCATTCCAAAAATGCACAACCATACTCATGTACAGCCACATTTTCTTCTTTATCTCTTAACATAAAGGTCACAATGAGACACATCGGCTTGTAGCTGTGCAAATAATGTTTTCATTTGCACAGTAACAATCTGGACTGATTCTGGAAAAGAATTATTATGGCTCAGTGTGCAGTCTTTTATGCTTTTTTTTATCATGGGCATTCTCTTTTGCTTACTACCCTGAGAGTAACTGAGTGTGTGCAGACATTTATGCATAGATGACTACACCTACCAGTAATTTCTTAACTGGTGGAGTGCACATCTGTCATTATTCAATTGACATGCCTGTCATGTGTGATGCTAAGGTGGCAGCTGTGTGTATTATATACAGGATATCACTAACAGACATATGTTTACTACTGTATGTTGGCTTGCATGGGCACAGATGGTATTACAGCTTGACTGGCATACATAATGCAGTTATACAATACTGCTCAACAGTAGCTAGCACTCACCTCTTCACTAAATTGCTAGCCTCTGCATAGACATACGAGGTCTGACAAACTGCCACCTTATGAATGTGTGCGCATGGAGGATCATGCTGTGTTCCTGTGGATATGCAGTTACTATCAGGTTAACAGTACATTAGACAGTGTGTGCAGGGTTGTGGTCACCAGTTTATCTTATAAGGGATAGTCCTATACCTATGGCTGGACTATATGCATGCTGCACACTGTTGCCATTTTCAATGGGGACATTACCATAAGAAAGACCATTTTTGACACTGTGTTCTGCATGTTACCATTATTACTGATATATTCATCAGATCTGTGTGTACTGATAGACATTTCCACATTGCATTCTGTAACTGGGTGTACCTTAGGCATGCAGACTGACATGTACATAATCTGGATATAGGCACAATTATTATTTCAATAAGCAACATGGTAAATGTGCACGTGAATTTCTACAGCCCCATATTTTTAAGTTTTTCAGTTATGAGCATTTGCTATGTCACTGTCCATGTCTATATTTTCTCACAGAGGAACTATGAGAGAAGAACCCTCTTCTGCAGTGACACCAGTCATGATGACAGAAACCACTAAGGGCTCATCAACAGCAACACAAAGGAGCCGTAGGTATTGGCACTACTAGCACTGTCTTCAGCATATGCCATCATTCCTCTATGACCCGTAGACATTCCATTTGCCACTGATGGCCACTTTCAGGAGGAATGTAGCAAACTATTCATTATGTCTTCCAAGAGCAGATACAGATTATGTTCCAGGAATTCTTCAGAGAGATAGGCCACGTTGTATGTTACACACTCCAAGATGCCCTTGATGACCTCATTAGGGATGGTCAGCCTCATGGGGTTGGTCCTTCTCATATATAAGTATTGTATGCTCCTTACCCATACACATCTGTCATAGATATGCTTGCATGTAATATATACTGCCACAATATTACTTACATTTAATGATCATACCAATGTAACTGCATATATATATATATATATATATATATATATATATATATATATATATATATATATATATATATATATATATAGGTCATGCTAGCATGCTGACACTGCCCCATCACAGTCTTAACACAGTGCATATATCTGCAGGCCTCATAACATTCTGCAAGTTTGTGGTACTAAACCACTTGCATATGTGCATGCACTCTTCTGCATGGTGACATGGAATTACAAAATTACTGTGTGTGTGGGTATTACATGGGTTGTGTCAACTGTATGACACAATGCTATTACAGTGTATATAGCAAGGTTCTGCTACACATTGCCCATTATAGTGGTATACATTAATATGAAGCACCACATCCATGACAATGCTGTTCTTGGGCATGTATGGATAAAAATGTGTCACATCACCATCGTATATGACACCTATCAGTGACAAGCCTTGTTGTATGTTTCTATGTGCTATAGGTGTTGCACACATGGTACACTGACCACCCTTGTTCAGTATGCTTTGTTGTGATCTAAGTAATTGTTGTGGTTTTCCTACCGGGACACAGGTAAGCAATGTTATCATGGGAAACTTGTGTGCACAAACACTGCATTTTGTGGATCAATGGATCTACTTTGAAACATCAACCTTTCATATAACTGAACCTTACTATGCTGAGACAAATATTGAACCTTTTATTTGCCAAACAGCAAATTTTACAAAGGGTTATTTAACACTTGGCAAACATTACAAGGAAATACATTGCAGTATGTCAAACTC
Organism: Protopterus annectens; assembly: GCF_019279795.1. Lineage (NCBI taxonomy): Eukaryota > Metazoa > Chordata > Ceratodontiformes > Protopteridae > Protopterus > Protopterus annectens. The sequence goes on from NC_056731.1 coordinate 715,815,595, forward strand.
ACCTAAGGGGGGGCTTTGCCCCACACACCCCCTAAGTATACCAACTCTGAGATCACATTACAGTGGGGAAAATGGAAAACTTCAGCAATGTTGGCCAACTGTTTACTTATCCTTTGAAAAAATTGCCATTCAGCAAATAAAGGTCTGATGTTTTCTTCTCGGCACAGTAGGGTCCAGTTATATGAAATTTCAATGTTCCAAAGGGAATCTAGCTCAACATATGCCATTTACAGTTCTGAAAAACTTTTACATTTATGCAGTCACAGGCTGGCTTAAACCCATGTGATATGTTGGATGTTGAGGCTGTCATTGTAGCTGCCCTTACCTTAGTGTCTTCTTTGCATTCAGAGACACACTTCCTTCCTAGACACATTTACCACTGTCATATATACACATATGCGTGCATCTGTGCCATGTTCCACAATGGTATTCAATCGGTATGCCTTCCTCTGCCTTCTTATTGTGAATGTGTAGCTTGTATACACACATGTGCATGCATACATATTGTTGGTGGGCTACACTTGCAGCTCCATGCTCCCATCTGATATTTGTAGCCTAGTGGAAACTTCTACAGCGGTACACATACATTGCAATGCAAATGTCCACCATGGCCACCATACATCTACTCTTGTCATTTGCACACTTTAGATGTATGACTCTATTAAGGAAACGTTCTTCTTCTCTAATGGTTCATTAGTGAGATGTGGAGTCAATTAATATTCAGGGTTACGACTGTGCATATACACATTGCCTGCATTATGTACTGGCTGCTTTCTACACCTGTGCAAACATGAAGAGTACAGACAGTGTGTCCTCAGTGACACAGCCACATATTTACAAAGTTACAAAGACATGCATCTGGAGCGTTTGTCCCTGGGTCTCCGCTGAAAACTGGCTTCATTCCAAGTCGGACTTTCCTGGTAAACAAATGTTAAATAAATACTTGTTGTGTGATTCAAATAGCAGACTGTGGTACACATAGCATTATCACAGTAGCATGTGGCATTGACACAGAAAACAAGTATGTCACTGTTGTTTGTCTTGGTGATCACCCTGTACAATAGTGTAATAAACATAATGGCACATGCTGTGTGTGCGTGTTTGTATTCACTATAATATTTGCAGTGGTACACCATCATGTCCATATCAAATGTGTTTGCATGACACTGTGTATCATTACATTGTATGTGACTAACATACTACTGAAGGACCATTAACTATGGCTAGTATGCAGCTGTTGCACATTATTCTGACTTCATTAGGTTGTGTGACAGTGGTTTAGCCAAATTCCTGCCATGAGCATAACAAGGGACACTATACTGCATCTGTGACACAATGTCTTCATGTGGATGCTGCTGTCATTTATCCATGTATGTGAGCCAATCCATATTAGCACATCTGCATATGGATCTATAGTTTCCAGTGATAACTTATTTATTTGACATTTGTTGACCAGGAAAGTGCAACAGGGTGGGTGCCCATTTTCATCAGAGGCCCGGGGAGAAAAGCTTTGAGACAATTAGCATAATTACATTAGCTTGTTACACAGCAATATTGAACATTTTGTATATACAAAGAAATTCACATTATGGATAGAACAAACATTTTTACATACATTAGTTAAAACATTCTTGGTGCAGTATGTTGGCTTCCCTGGTGTCTGTGCAGATCTGAGATAACTAATTAATTTTTCCTACACTTCACGGTGTCTCCACTGACACATATTTAAACTCTTGTATTTTATGCTACAGTATACAACATACATTGTTAACACATAAGTGGTGTGGCTTCTGTCTGGCAGATGATGGCATGTTTATGCTTCCTTACACAGAACATGTTCTACCCTCAGCAACAATGGTGTTTACTGTGCACCCATCCTGTTATAGGTCAAGTTCAGATGCTGAACTGCCCCTTTTTGATTCATGTACATGTACAGTTGTGTCTGTGGATACCAATTGGCATTTCAGTGTCCATTCTATATCTGTCACTGCCATACCCACGGTGTGCTACTGTTCACATTCCCTGCTGACATGTTCTATGTTAGTCTGTGTGTGCTCATGTACCATACTGCTATTGTCCTTCCCCATCACCTCCCACAGCAGTGCAATTGTGAAACATATGTCATAAAGCAGTTCTGCCTCAGTAACATGTTCTGTAGTACGACAAGACAAAACACCTGGCTCATTTGTGATACAATACTTGTGGTCAGCACAATGCTGTACAGTCTGCACGTAATAAAACTTTACAGGTACACACACACATACACATACAAAGCATTTCTGCACTTTGTACTGGCCCTATTAAAACTACAGCTTGCATTCTTACTGGAAAGAGGTGAACATTAGCCTGCTACTGTTATGGAAAATTGTCCTTTGCCATTTTACTGTGGTTCCAAGCCTTCAACACATTGCAACTAATTTATTTTTGACAAAGACGCATTTAGTAGCTCACATAGCTCAAAAGGAGATTACAACTAGATTTTATGCAGACTTTTAACTGGCAATTTCAAAATGAACCCAGCCAAAATGACTGAAATGCATTTTGGAACTCCACAGCAAGTGTAAAATGCACAATGATCATAGACACTACCGACAACTTCCTATCAGCAGTTAGTATTGTTCAGTGTTATTCTTATAGGTTCATTGAAGGTTACTAGGCTAACGGCCCTAGATCCCTTACATGCTTAGCCACATTTACCCTGAGTTGCCCCAATTGTTGGAGGTTAGGTGAGTGAAGTTTGTAGATGTAGGGGTCTATAGCAGTTAACAACTTTCTCTGTCCGAGAGAGACATAGGCACCACCCCGGAAGTGAATCTGCAGCCACCTATCCATTAATCTACGTTTCATTGAAGAGGGTCAGGGAGGGGCTCCATTTCACATGGATTGGTAGCTTATTCCATAGAAATGGCAATCTCTGGGAGATGTATCTATCTCTCCAGCATGACCTGTTCATGTCAGAGGCTAGGTTAAGATCCCTGTAGGCACAGGTCACCCCTTAGCAACCTGTACGAGACAGAATGCAGTGATAGGACCTTCAGTCCTTCTGCATAATACTTATCTTTGTGTACCCTGTAATTTCCTGGAGAGAAACCTCTGTGGTCTCTCCAGTTGTTGCAGGTGTCTGGTGAGGTACATGCTAAAGGGAGCACTGTACTCAATTATTGGTCTGACGAGGGCAGAGTATAATGAAATTATAACATCCTTACATCGAGATGCCATGCCTTTACTTATAAGATGTGTCACATAGAAGGATTTCCTTACTACTGTGGCTACATGGTGGTCAAAGTTCAGGTTCCTATCAATCTGAGTACCCAGATCATGTACCACTGGGTCTACACTTAGGGGGTGCTGTCTATAACATAATTAGCAGGAATGTCACCTTTCCCAAAGGGAATAAGAATGCATTTTTTGCATTCAGCTTTAATCCATGGTTTTGGCACCAATTATTTGTCTACATTAGACCTGTCTGCAATATATTAACATTGTTGGGGGACTCAATGATTGCTCTCAATTTGCAACTGTCAGCGCATCTGGTCAGCCACAGGCCGTCCAAATTTACCTGGACTTCTGATAAATAAATTCCACACAGGAAGGGCCCAGCACACAACACTGTGGTATGCCACTGGTGACTGGTTTTTTGCTAGAGGTGAAGTCACCCACTTTGACAGTATATTTTCTGTCAGTCAGCCAGTTGGCTACCCATCTGGTAATGTAGGGGTTAATTCCCAACTGGGAGCATTTCTGTATAAATCTGAGTGGAGGATTGTGTCAAATGCCCTGGCCAGGTCAAGACAGGTGGTATGCACTGTCTTTCTTTTGTTCAGGGCTTTGGTGACTTTCTTGAAGAAGTCAACCACGTTTAGCAGGCATGATCTACTTTTAATGAATCCAAACTGGGTTGGAACCAGAGTTTGGAGATATCCTTGTTAATAAAGTCCTTAATGATTCTTTTCACGGCCTTGCAGATGAGGCTAGTCAAGCTTATGGGCCTATAATTTCCAGGGCCTGCTGATGGTCTCCCTTTGTTCAGAGAGATTACTGTTGCTGTCTTCTATTCCAGCAGAACATAGCCAGTTCACAGTCTGTGGTTAAACATGGATCCAAGTGGGTCTGCTAGGTCATCTTTTAAGTTGTTTAAAAGGCAATCTGGGATGTTGTCTGGTCATATCAATGCTATGTTTATGGCCTTGGAGAGTGCCAAGCTGACCTGCCTTGGAGAGCGGCAAGATGACGTGCTCTCATGAGATAACAGTCTGAGGAATGGTGGCAGGTTTATTTTGGAGGATGACTGGAAGGGATGGGGGGGTGACGTTTGCTCCAAATCTGTCTGCTAGCAGAATGACTATTACCTTCGGTTGAGTATGAGTGGTGCCATCCCAACTAGTACAGTGCATAACTGGCTATTTCTTTTTAGATTTTAGATGTAGTTAAATAATACCTTGTTATTATACTTAACTAGGGAGACTATTTTTGCTACAAAATTAGCTTTGCAGGACTTGACAAGATCTCTTATTTGTTTATTTAAGTTAGAGAGGGATTTCTTCCTATACCGACCTAATTCCCTATTGTTCTTGGACAACAGTTTCTTTCTCTTGTTGTACAGCATGATTATACTAGCGGTCCACAAGGGTGAGTTGTTTTCTCGGCAAGACCTGGTTTTAATCCAGCCGGGTACAGCTGATTCTATACAACTGCTTAAGTGGTTATACAGGCATTGGTGTACACCTCTGCACAGGAGTCCATGTTATCTGCATTCGAGGGGGCTTTGAAAATTCTTATACCATCACTTAATAAGAGTTAGTTTGTCTTTGAAAAATTTTTAAGAATTTGAGCTAGATGTGGATGGGGTACCTGGTTTGGTCTTATAATTGCATCTAATGAGACTGCTTTATGGCCTGAGCTTACCAGAGTGGACATCACATGGTGGGGGTAGTGAGGTGCAATGCTCTCCCATGTTAGTGAGTGCTATGTCCAGGACATTTGAGCCTCTTGCTGGTGTGCTAACTGTTCCAAATCATTTGTATTGATAAAGTCCAAGAACCTCTGATCCAGCATGTTTGTGGTCGTGCATGTTTCCCAGTCGATGGTAGGATAACTAAGTTCACTCATGAGTAAGGTGTTGGGCTGCATGGCAAGTGACTCTAGTACGTCCAAGTATGCAGTATGCTTTTCCTGTTTCATTGCGGGTGACCTTTAGCTAGCTATGATGTGTTAGAAGGCTTTGACTATAGTTAATTGGACATGGATTAGCTCAAGAGAGTCATACTGTTTGACCAATCTCAAGGTGTACTTATCCTTATGAAGATGGATACACCTCCTGCTTTGGTTCTTTCATGCTCAGTTTGTGGCATGAATGCATGAAAGGCATTGTAGCCTTGCACAGCCAGTGTGCTTTCTGTGCCTTTGAACCATGTCTTGGTGACTGCACAGATGTTTGCATCTTCCAAAGTGAGGAGTGCTTCCAGGGAATGCAGTTTTTTTGTTTAGCATTGTTTCTAGCATTAAGAAGCAGTACCTTGAGTTTATCGAGAGAGGATTTTGTTATGTTGAGAGGTTGGTTATTTTGATACTGCCTAAAAAAGACACAATAAGGGGTGGCTAACACCTTTGCTGGTATCTGAAAGCCTACAGGAGACAGGTGCAGACCATATCTGGCAAAGCAGCGTGGCCTGTCGACCATATCTTCCCTGGCTGACTGACACCAGAAGCTAAGCCAACTATTAAAGTTAACCATTTTTGTCTGTATTGTGACATGCCTTTTCAACAAAACATGGAGACTCAGGTTGTAGTTATTAAACTAAAATATACCTACAGATTATCTGAACTGGTATCATATAAAGCAAAGAAAGCTACAGGTATAAATGTACTCATTCCAAGACTCAAGAGTGCACTTCCACTCATTGGTATGAATACTCACTCCAATACAGCTTTTTTTCAGAAATCAGAAAAAAAAAGTTCTGCATTTTATCCACCTATCAGATAATATAGAAAACCAATGCTGCACTCTGGAGAAATCAAACTGGTTGGCAGTCATGACAAGGGCATTATTATTATTGTTAAACTGACTAACTATTAAATTATCAGTGAGTTTTACTGTCCACCCTTAAGAGAGAAATTCAGCATAAAATTATCTCCATAATCTATGGGGATACAAGAATGCATCTACTATACAGACATCCTTTTTCTTTAGCAACTACTGAGAGCTTTCTTTAGCCACATGGAAAGTGTAACCTATAAACATGAGTAAACACATAACTTATTTGAACAGGTGGTAAAACAGTATTTACAAAAAGGAATATAAAAATACTTTCCCCTTAGCTGTTGACAAATTTTACTTAATGAACAAATTATGTCATGCATTACTGACTCACTATATATATATATATATATATATATATATATATATATATATATATATATATATATGTATATATGTATATGTATACATATATACGCCTTATAGATCACCGCTATGAAACTAGTACAGAAAAGAGTAAAATCCCAAGAAGGGAGGACATCCCTGATCAGTATCAGCAAGAAACTACGTTCCCTCATAAAATCATCCAAGGCTAGCTTCGAAAGAAAAATTGCCATGGACTCCAAAGATAACCGCAAGGCATTCTTTAGCTATGTCAAGAATCTAAGTGGCAATTCTCATATCTGCTCGGAGTTAGTGCAGAATGGCACAAAATAAACTGAACTGACCGATATAGCCAACATCCTGGCATACAGGTTCAGTGCAAATTTCACCCCTCTCTCACCCCCAAAAGGGCCTATAACTATATCAGAAGACTGTACTGCCCCTGAAATCACGGACACTCGGGTTAAAACAGCCCTCTCCAAAGCCAAAAACACAGCATCAATGGGACCAGATGGTGTCCCAGGCTGCGTCCTACATGAGCTCAAAGATGAACTAACCCCTCACCTAAACACACTGTTTAAACTCAGCCTCTCCACAAGTTACATGCCCACAGAGTGGTGCACAGCAACGGTTATTCTGCTCCACAAAGGTGGAACCACAACGGACCCTGGGAACTATCGCCCTATAAGCCTGACTACCTTGGTCTGCAAAGCTATGGAGTGCATCATCATAGATCTCATTAACAGAGACATTGGAAACCTCCAAATACTGGACCCTACCCAGTTTGGCTTTGTTAAGGGCAGATCCTGTCTCCTAAACCTGGTGGACTTCTTTGAGACAGTTACCAAGGTTATAGATGAGGGAAAGGTGGTCCACACAGCCTACCTAGACCTTGCAAAGACCTTCGACACATTCCCCACTCAGGCATTATAGACAAGTTCACCAGCCTGAACATAAACCCCTATGTCATGAGATGGGTTGCCAACTGGCTCATGGACAGAACCCACATGGTACGAGTTGCATGAGCTAGGTCTGACTCTAAACCGGTTACAAGTGGTGTTCCCCAGGGTTCAGTCCTAGGACTCCTCCTGTTCGGCATATACTTCTCAGAGGTACAGGCAAGCACAGGAGGACTATGGCTGACCAAGTTCGCAGATGACTGCAAACTAGGGGGTATAATTGACTCTCCGGCTGACACAGACATCCTCCAAAAGGGTCTCACTGAGACAGATACTAGGTGTCAAAACCATGGCCTCAAGCTAAATGCCAAAGAGTGCATAGTCATCCCCTTTGGAAAAAACAAAGTACCCACAAACTACCACATAGGTGGTAGCCCACTAAATACGGAAGATGTAATAAGGGATCTGGGGACCCAAGTAGATAGTAACCTCTCCTTTGATAATCACATTGCCAAAGTGGTTAGAAAATCCTTCTATGTGGCCCACCTAATCACAAAAGGGTTTGCATCCAGATCGAAAGAGGTCATTGGGCCCCTCTACACATCACTCATCACACTCATCATAGAGTACAATACCCCATTTGGAATGTACCTTACAAGACACCTGCAACAACTTGAAAGACCACAGAAGTACCTCACCAAGAGGATCACTGGCCTCAAGCAGATGCCCTATGCAGCTCGACTAAAGAAACTCCAGCTGTACTCGGCTGTATACCGCCTACTCAGAGGTGATCTCTGTCTGACATACAAGGGCATGTCCAACCCAGAATTGATGGACATGCTCCACCTAAAGAAAACCATATCCCCTCGAGCCACACGCTCCAGGGATCTAAACCTCACAACAACAATAAAAAGGACGTGCTTGAGGGATGGATTCCTGTCCCAGAGACCTCCCATGCTCTGGAACAAGACTCCAATCTACATTAGGCAGAGCTCCTCACTAACCCTCCTCAAGAGAAACCTTGATGAGTGGATGGGAAACAGAAAGTTTACCCCAGGGATCACTTCAATGGCTCTGCTGGACAGAGGCACAGGGAACTAATCTAAGGGGGTGGCGAAAGCCAACACATTCCGGCTAGGCTTATAAATGCCTTCGGGCAGATAGCTTAGTACCTACCTATGAACCTATTAGTGGCTTGTATGACATACTAGATGATGTAAACATGCTATAAACAGTGAATACAGATTACTGTGTAGTTTTAGATTCATTCATAAGACCATACATTCACATTATATATTCCCTGTCAAGTTATGTAACATGGCTGCATGTATGGAAATGTATTATCTGTATGCTTCCTATATTTGATGTAATTTTTATTTTTCCCTGTTCTTTATTTTGTACTGCATCATTCAACATGTTGTACTACATTTGTGCTTGTCAATTTTTTTACCTGTTGTATTGGATTTGTACTTGCCTACTGGCATGTGACATGAAAGTGGGTTTCAGAAAAGATCACTCACTTGATTAGCAAATAATTAATACATAAATAAACTAAACTAAACTAAACACTGACATAAAGATAAATATTTGACTGCCTGTGATTCATAGTACACAGACACACAACTTTAACAGAAGAGTGCCTAAACAGTCTCTGATGATTTTCATTCACCAAAACAATGCACTGGTATTCTGATAAGTACCCACATAGGTTCAGAGGTTCATAAGCTGGTACTAGGCTATCGGCCCTAGGGCCTATACAGGCCTAGCAATAACAATTGCCCGGCTATTTCTTTCCACACTATTTACTTCCCTGGACCCCTGTCTAGCAGGGTGACTGACGTGATCCCCGGGGTGAATTTCCTTTCTGCCATCCGATCGTCACAGTTCCTTTTGAAGAGGGCCAATGAGGCGCTCTGCTTGACATGTATGGGCAGTCTATTCCAGGGTCTGGGGAACCTCTGGGTCAGGAACCTATTTCTCCAGTATATTTTGTTTATCGTGATGACAAGGTTTAGATCCCTGGAGTGTGTGGCTCTGAGGGATTGGGATTTCTTTAAGTGTAGCATGTCCAACAGCTCTGGGTTTGACATGGCCTTGTATGTTAATCAGAGATCGCCTATGAGTAGACAATATGCGACAGAGTATAGCTGGAGTTTTTTAAGACGGTCAGTGTAGGGCACCTGCTTTAGGCCTGTGATTCTTTTAGTGAGGTATTTCTGTGGTCTTTCCAGCTGTTGCAGATGTCTTGAGAGGCACAATCCAAACGGGGCGTTGTATTCTATAATGGATCTAATGAGGGATGAGTACAGTGGGACAATGACCTCCTTTTTTCTGGATGAAAAGCCCTTAGTGAGGAGGTGTGCCACATAGAAGGATTTCCCGACTGTTGTGGCGATGTGATTATCGAAGGTGAGACCACTGTCCACCTGTGTCCCTAAGTCTCTTAACACACTTTCGATGTTTAGTATACTTCCACCTATGCAGTAATTCACAGGTACATGCTTTTTCCCAAAGGGGATAACTATACATTTCTTGGCATTGTGCTTGAGCCCTTTTGTAGGGCCCTTTTGTAGAGTATCCACATCATTTAGGGATTCAATAATGGCTCCCAGTTTGCAATCATCTGCAAACTTTGTTAGAGTCCCTTAGTGATGGCCTGTACTTCAGAGAAGTAGATGCCAAACATGAGGGGTCTCAGGACTGAACCCTGTGGTACTCCACTTGTCTGGAGTTGGATTTGGAGTCGGCTACTTTTACATTGTGGATTCTGTCAGTAAGCCAGTTGGCAACCCATCAAGTGATGTAGGGATTAATGCCCAGCTTAGTAAGTCTATCTATGATTCCAGAGTGGGAGATGGTGTCAAAGGCCTTGGCGAGGTCCAGATAAGCTGTGTGGACTGCCTTACCCTCGTCCACGGCTCTGGAGACTGATTCAAAGAAGTCAATCAGGTTCAGGAGACAAGATCGGCCCTTCACGAACCCAAACTGGGTGGGGTCCAGTGTTTGAAGTTTGCCAATGTCTTTGTTTATAAGTTCCATGATAATATGTTCCATGGCCTTGCAGATCAGGCTTGTCAGACTGATGGGGTGGTAGTTCCCGGGATCCAAGGTGGATCCCCCCTTGTGGAGTGGGATAACTGTAGCTGTGCGCCACTCAGTGGGCACGAAGCCTGAGGTGAGGCTATGATTAAACATGACACTTAGGTGAGGTGCCAGCTCATTTTGTAGTTCATGTAATGCACAGCCCGGGATGTCACCTGATCTCATGGATGCTGTATTCCTAGCTTTGGAGAGTGCATTTTTTATCTGTGTGGCCATTATTACTGGAATTTGGCAATCATCCAGTATTGAGATGGGCCGTTTAGGTGATGCGAGGAGGGTGAAGTTGGCACTGAATTGTTCTGCCAGGATATTGGCAATATCCTTGGGATCAGTATATTTAATGCCATTCTGTTGTAGCTCAGAGCAGATCTGAGCATTGCCATTTATATTCTTGACATAGTTATGGAATGCCTTGTGGTTTTCTTTGGAATCTTTGGCAATGTTATTTTCATAACTCGCTTTGAAGGATTTTATGAGGGATCTCAGCTTCTTACTGAGGCTGGTAAGGGAGTTTTTTGCATTGTGGGATTTTCCTCTTTTCTGCAACAGTTTCTTCCTTTTGTTGTAAAGTTTGTTTATGGCAGGGGACCACCAGACTGCCTTCCTTTTTTGGAGGAGAGCATCTTGGTTCTATTTGGGATGGCACGATTCATGCATGAGTGGATGTGCTTGTACAGTGCCTAAGTGTAGGATTCAGCAGTCAAACTTTCAGTTCCCGTCTGCATGGGTGTCATGAAGTTTGTCACTTCTGACTTGAGTAGCATGAAGTTGGCTTTGGAGAAGATTTTTTATGGAGGTTTCCATACTGGGGGGTGGGGGTGGGATGTGGATGTTAAGGGTGATTAGCTTATGGTCAGACCTGACCAACGGGGGGGGGGGTGACCATAGGTGTGAAGCATCTATTTCCCATGTTGGTAATGACTAGGTCTAGGATATTGGAGCCCCTGGAGGGACTATGTATTGCACTACCATTGCTATGAAAGTCAGGCAGTTGGCCTAATAAGCTTTGAATTACAATTTAACTAAGTTATAATCATTTAACTCAAAGCCTAAGGGCACGGTGCACAGGCTGGAAAAATACAAAGCCTTTCACATATAAGCCTTTCCCCTGAGGTTATTGCTGCTTCCCATGGGCCACCAATGCTGAAAATATTGGTACTTGTTCTCCTCCAGTATCCACCCTTAGCACAAAAGTTAAGCAGTTCAAGATGCTTCTCTTTTCAACCATTAGTAAACTAATAATTATCCACATAGGTTTTATAGGTTCATAGGTAGGTACTAGGCTATCGGCCCAAGGGCTTGTGTAAGCCTAGCCAACAAGGTTCCCTGGCTTACGCCACCAAAGAAAGTTATTTTCCTGTGCCACTGTCGAGCAGAGACATAGAAGTGATCCCCGGGGAGTATTTCCTATTTCCCATCCACTCATCAAGATTTTTCTTGATGAGTGCTAATGAAGACCTTTGCTTGACATAGATGGGTAGCCTGTTCCAGAGTATGGGAAGTCTCTGGGACAGGAATCTATCCCTCCAGCATGTCCTTTTATTGTGTTGACAAGGTTTAGGTCCTTGTGTGTAGCTCGGAGGGATTGGGATTTCTTTAGGTGTAGCATGTCCAACAGCTCTGGGTTTGACATAGCTTTATATGTTAGGTAGAGATCACCTCTGTGTAGGTGATATGCTACGGAGTAAAGCTTAAGTTTTTTGAGGCGGTCAGTGTAGGGCATTTGCTTGAGGCCAGTAATCCTCTTTGTGAGGTACTTCTGTGGCCTTTCCAGCTGCTGCAGATGTCTTGTGAGGTACATTCCAAAAGGGGTGTTGTACTCTATAATGGGTATAATGAGTGTCGAGTAGAGGGGAACAATGACCTCTTTTTTCCTGGATGAGAACCCTTTTATGATGAGGTGTGCCATGCAGCAGGACTTCCTGACTACTGTGGCAATGTGACTATCAAAGGAGAGACTACTGTCCACCTGGGTCCCAAGGTCTCTTATCACGCATTCGGTGTTAAGTAGATTGCTGCCTATGTGGTAGTTCTTACTGCGACAGCAACATAAATTACTCCCATAAGAATGTTCTCACTCATCACTTGAGGACACAGAATGCAGCTGTGTTGGGTCAGAGTAAATACATTTCACCATGTCAGTGTCAGGCTGTTATCAGCAATAGATATGAAGCTACTTTTGCAAACTCACAGCCTGATTTACTGAAAAGTGCTGTTTGTGCTACATTTATTTCACAAATGCAGTACTAATACAAGGAGTATTAGAGAAAATGTACAAATGTATACCTAAAAATAGCTTTTTTGATCTTTCCTAAAATAATCTTCAGAATGACTAGCTAACTACATGACAAAGATACAGAACATATAAAACGCATACAAGACTGATTCTATAGAAACAATTCTAAACAGAAATATACATCAAAACTGGCATTTTGGCTGGATGTCTTGTTTAAAAAGAAGCTGAAATCTGAAAGATAAAACATTATCTTTCAGGTTCTTTCTACAGACTTTATTTTACACATATTGGATGATTTTCTTGCACCTACCTTTTACTGTTACAGTTCTAAAGGAAAAATTTTAACCAACAAAGCTGGTGGGAATGATTATTGCAGAGAATGACACACGGATAATGCAATGAGAAGCTGCAAAAATATTTACTCTTCTAGGGACAGACAATCACAGTCAGGCATCTTATAATTTTGCACAGCGAAGAAAGGGATTACCCCTATAGTCAGCAGTTTGCACTTTCCACTGGAGTTTAATAATCCAACTTGCTGCATTTACTCTTGTTGACAAGTCTATATGATTCAGGTATGAGTAAGGTTTTCGGAACTGATGGTGAAATCTAAACTGCATAACATTAATTAAAATACTGGCAAAAATGTTTTAAGTGTTGATAATCACATCTATTTGTTGCTATATATTACTATTCTTTCCAATTTCCTTGAGTTTATTTTCTATTTCATCCATGAGTGATACTGGTCCAATATAACCATTTGTTTCAGTGGCATATAGCTTCTCTAAGTATGCATCTGGCAGTCCATTCTGCTCTGCACCTAGGCATATGACCTACAATAAAAAAAAAAAAGGTTTGGAGAATACTTCTTAAAGCAATACGTTTTTAAAAAAGCAAATATAACATGCACACAATGACTAATTACTTTTGTAAATGTAAATGTACAGCATACAAGACAAGAACACAGTTGGTTATAGTCTGTATTTTAAATACGTAAGAATGAATCACATGCCACCGAAAGAAATTCCAAACTAATTGCAGAAGGCCATATGGCTGCTCAATATACTTAAAACAGATCTTCATGTCTAAACAGCACAATACTAAACCATTCAGCATTCGTATCTGGATTTTTGTTAATTTTGAGTTTGATCCCCTCCACAGCTGATCATCAACTGCTTCTTTATCTCTCGGTCTACAAAGTCAACTGTCCCCCCTTCTCTCTTCGGTAGCAGCGGCATGCCTCAATCTACTGATCCTATCAAACTTAAGACTCATATTTGCATGTTACTCCCAGGATTATCAACTATTGTTACTTACTGGGTATTTAATTTTCCATTAAAGGTAATACAGTTCCTCCAAGGCTGGATATTAAGATGACAGCTAATAAAATTGTTTTCCACAGAGGGTAATACATACTGGTTTCTAGTATGGGAAATACATTCAGGATGTAACAGCCACTTTGACGACTATAGCTGAGTGTAAACATTTCACTTTGGAATGAAGCCAATGCAGGAGGAATTCCCTTTTCCTTGAAGTAAATAGACCTGAGACTTGAACAAATTAAATAAAATTGGTGCAGACAACTTTGCCTTTTTACATGGAGCTGTCTAAGGGCTGCTATACTCATGAAACTATGATGCAAATTTCACTTCACTCCAGTTTGAAAGAAGAAGAAAAGAATCTGGAGGTCCAACTCCTGATGGTCATGATCATGATGTGGAACTTCATAATGTTAAGGAATGCAAAAGAAAGAGCCATGTTTGTAGTATATTCCTGTAGCACGATAAAGAATTTGACATTTCTGGAAAAACATATGCTAGATAATGAAGAGATTTACTGATGAAATTCTTCTTCACATGAGCACAACACAGCCTATGCCCATACAAAGTTTGCCTACTTATTCACTGATACATTTATTTGACAGCTAAGTAAGTGTTCTGATCCCAGGTGGACCACATTCAGGTAAAACACTGGTCAACTAGGAGAAAACAGAAAATGAAAAAAAAAAAAAACTAATAAGAAGATGAAGTTAATATGTTATCAAATATGTATGCTTACAACATAGTGTACTCAATAGCAAGCATGGATGTAATTAGTGGTTAACGGATACATTTTTACCATATTGGTTGACATTTGAGGAGGGCCTTCTTTACTTGGTCATATTGTTGAATTTATTCTATCAACCAGTCAACATTCAGTATCTTTTTTTCCTAGAAATTTCTGCATTTTGAGATGGATGCACATGGGTACTGATGTGAATCATGATGTCACACAGACTGCATAAGCATATCCATCCTGATTGCTCAGAAAGTTCACCCCCAACCACTAATGAGCAAATCAAGAAAACAATGAAGATATAGTACCTCCAGTTATTAAGAGGTGATATATAAGTATACATTTGCCTGACTTACAGGGGATTCCAACAGTCAGGGCTGCCTGACAGGAATGCGGACCCATAGTGGAAAAAAAGGAGGGCTTCCTTGACCCATCAAGAAAGTCAGTCTTTATAAGCAGCTGATGCTGCAAAAAACTTTCTACATATCTAACATGAGGGGGTCCTCCTTAATGAATCCTATGGCACAGCTGAATAACATCCAGCAGACTGAAGATGCTGAAGGACCAAGAAGGCTAAATATTGTGGAACAACAAGTGCGAAAACTTCCATCATCCCTTTTGACAGGGTCTGAGCCTACATTTCAGCTCCTCCAAGGAGGGGCCTGCAAACAGCAGGGAAAGAAAGGGAAGCAGCAAAGTAGGGGGCAACCAAAACAGAAACACCCCTTCCCCAACTTTTCAAGTGTGGCTTTCTCTATAGAGTGAAAAATGGAATATCATCCAACTGTCACATACTGTGTTATAGACTCTAAAGGCAGTCTAGCAATGTTGGGGCAGAGGGATGCAGAACAGGAGCAGGCTCTGCCTTCCTATGAGAACATTACCATGGCGTCTTTCTTCCCCTGTAACAGCAAAGATGCTGGTGGTATAGGAAGGGCCATATGATGATGAACAGACCAGCTCACTATCAAGAAAGGCATTGAGAGGGGACTGCAACCCTTGTCTGAAAAGTTTTTTCTTCTTAAATAGCATGCCCAGCAGAACTATGCCTATTTTATGGGATTAAGCAGCTTATAGCTCCAGAATTTTATGATCCTCATTCTGTGGTCACTGCAGCATAGAGAAAGGGTGATCACCAACAGACAGTATACAGCTTGCCTCTCACTTTCTTCAGAAGGTTCCAAACTGGACCATCTAACTAGAAGAGACATACAAGTAACAGGCCTTGTGTCTCATAGTAAGTACAAAGAGTACCTAAGACTTAAGCTGTTATGCTCTAGCTACTGGGATTCAAATTCTGGTGTTCAAAGTGACCAACTGTAAGTCACTCATGAACTTGTGAAAAAAAGTAATACATGCACAGGTTTATAGCTCTGCTCCAATGCATCTGATATAAATAGTCCTAGATTCATTTTGTTTTTCACATTCCATTCTTTTATTTCTTGTGGACACTAATTGGCAATTAGGAGCTTAAATAAGACAGCTCCAAATAATTTCAAGAGAGAAGGTATTACTGCTTTCAAAATGCAACTACAGTTAAAAATATACTGCCTTCACAAGCACTACCAGAAGAGTTACTAAGCTGCAGAATTTGATTTGACCTGAGCCCAGTTGCTTAAGTTTAAAAATGGTTAATAGACCCAATACAATGACTAGGAAGATGGCTACACTCTGATGGGCAGCTTAACTTCAGCTCTCAGTGTGAAAACAAAAACTGAGAAACTGCAGCCAGAGATGCTGTCAATTTGAGTAAAATTCAGTACTGCCTGGATGCCTGCAAAGAAGAAATTAAGACAGCCTAAAACAAAATCAACTAAAAAAGGTGAAGAGAAAACAGACTGGAAGAATCTTGCAGCTGCTCAACAAAAAGCAGTTCAAGCTCCAATTTTGCTGCAAGACATAGTGTCTAGTAATCCAGAGGAAATAATATATCAAATTTGCTCAGAGCTGATTAAAATAAATGAAACACTGCAGGTGTATATAAGCTAAAAATAACGCACCCCCTGTTGGAAGAACGTATGATCCAACTACAAAAAGACCTAATATTGTTACACGCAGAGAACCTGAGTTTCCATGAGACTAAATCTTTGGCCCTATATGCAGACGTGATACACTCTCCCTCCAGATTTCTGGCCAGGGTGATCAACCTTACTAAATCCTCTACATTTATACCTGAAATACATTATCAAGGGAAGGACTTCCAGCAACCTAATGAGATTATTGAAATCTTTGAAAACATCTTCATTCAAACCTATGGACACACAGATAACATAGTTGGTGAACCAGAAATACAATCCTTTCTCAATAATCTAACCTTCCCCAATATAACAGAGGGACAGTATAAGCTCCTAGAAAAGGAGATAAATATTCAAGAAATTATCTCGGTCATTAACAACCTTAAACCTAATAAATCCCCTGGCACAGACGGGTTTACGGCTGAATTTTATAAAGCATTTAGTGCAAAAGTTTCCAAAGTATTGAGTTTATTGTTTAACTATATTACTTGCAATGGTTTTAAAGATTTGCACTTGAATGCTTCCAGAACGATCTTCATTCTTAAACATAATACGGACCCTAAAATTCCCAGGAATTATAGACCCATATCTTTAATTAATTTGGACAGGAAAATTCTGGCCATGGTCCTAGCTAACAGGTTGAAAGCCATTATCTCCCATATTATCTCTCCTGAGCAATCAGGCTTTATCCCGGGCAGACAAACTAATGATCAGACCCTACTGCTGGAAACCATGATTCATCATTCTAACCTAGCCAAACACCCTGTGTACGCCTTAGCGGTTGATGCATCCAAGGCATTTGACCGCTTAAGTACCAAATTCTTATTTGCCACTTTACCCTTCTTTAACATTCCAACTTCATTTATAGACAAAATAAAAACCCTTTACTCCACAGCGTACACCACTCTTCATATTAATAAACACTCATGTAACAGAATCAATATGAAGAATGGAGTCAGGCAGGGTTGTCCCCTCTCCCCTCTTTTATTTAATTTATATATGGAACCATTATTTCTGCTTATTAAACAAGCCACTTTCCTTCACCCACCTAATTTCTATAACCTAAAGATCCCCCTATCGGCATACGCAGATGACCTTAATATCTATTTCACTCTCCCTGATTCTGATCCAAATAAATTACTATCTGCAATTAGTATATTTTCCAACTTAGCAAATTACAAACTTAATAGGGAAAAATCTTTAATATTCCCCCTAAATATTTACTCTAGGTTACCTAATATAACTTTAAAATCAGAGATCAAAGCGAAGGAGCAGCTCCATTATTTAGGTATACAATTCTCTCAAGGTAATCATAATTATTTTCAGGATAATGTGGGCAGATATTGGTCAAATATTCAAAATTATATCAATAGATGGTCTAGGCTTAAGCTCCCTTTCCTGGCCAGAACCACAGTGATTAAGATGAACATCCTCCCTAGACTCTTATACCTGTTTCATTCCACCACCAGTATTTTACATAACAATTTTTTTAAAAAGGTCATTTCTTCTATCTCTAAATTCGTGTGGGCCCCTAAATCGATCAGGATTAGCTACTCTAAACTTACCTATCCTAAAGAGCAGGGAGGTCTGGGTCTACCTGACTTTAAATCCTACTATGAGATAATCAATGCCAGTAGGGTATTAAAGATTGCGTCTTACCACAAAGACAAATATAAGTGGGCCTCGTCATGGGTGATTCTGGGTAACAATTACATTAAATCATTAAAATTCAGCCATGTAGCACTTCCATTTCTAAATGAAGCAAATATAGGCATATTGAAACATACAAAAGGTCTTTTATACAGCATAAAATCCCTCCAGGCTCTGTTTAAATCTTTGAATCTTTCTCACTCCTTCATAACACTACAACCAATTCATCTCAACCCCAACCTTAAATTGAATGGGCACATGTTAAACTTGGTGAATTACCCCCTTCTTTTGAATACCTCTATTTCGGATCTCTTCCCTTTCAGACATCTGACAATCTCTAACCTAAGAATCAGTTTGAATTTGCCCAAGAAATATCTGGTCATTTTACGACAGGTTAGAGAATTGATAGGGGAATACATAGATCATCCCCTGATCTCAGTGGAAGATATTTTAGCATGCAGAACATTAGTGAAACTTCTGCTCAGTGAAAAAAAGATGACCTCAAATGTGTACAAGGTTATTATGTCACTCAGATATCAGAACAAGGTTATTATCTCAAAATTCTGGTTAAAAAATAACCCAGAAATAAACCAAGGCTTAATATCACAGGCGATAAAACGAAGTTCTAAATCTTTTCCCTTCAATAAATTGAAATATACCCAGCTGATGATTCTGAACAATGCATATTTTACCCCTGAAGTACTAAGTAAGCTCTACCCTAATCAATCCCCTAAATGCAGTTATTGCTTGAACCAAATTGATGATATCCTGCATCTGTTTTGGAGTTGCAAGTGTTCCTATAAGCTCTGGTGTGCCTTGAGAGTGATACTTGAGACAATTGGCTAAGAAAAATCTACCCTCTCATGGGAATTTACCATTTTGCATATCCCACCTCCGGGTCTATCTGAAAGGAAATGTAAGGTATTGATCCCTATTTTCATGTTAATTAAATGCTACATTTCCCTAAATTGGAAAAATAGACACTCCCTCTCTTGGGAGGGCTTTAAACACATAGCTATTAAACACCTCAAGGCTCACAAATACTTGTTCCACAATATTAAGCACAAGCCATTTATTAAGGAATTTTGGGACATTCTATCTGATCATATACTTAAATGAGTTTCTCTGTTTCTTTTTTCTCCCTTTTGATATTGGACAGCTTCTTTTTATCTCATATGTGAATAACTTATATAACAAGTTCCTGGGCAAAGTAGAATTTGTATATAGCTCTAGTCTTATGTAATTGTTGTATATGTTTCTTTGTTTAATGGTTGTATAATATGTCTTGAGTTCTGTATTTTCTCTGGTGTTCATTGTTGTTATTTGTCTTTTCTGAAAACTGCAATAAAGAGAATTATATAAAAAAAGTATATAAGCTAAAAATAACACAAAGCTTGAAAAAAAAAAACGGGAGAAGCTTCAAACAGATATTCAGATAAGCTGATAAAATGGCAAAACTCAAAGGTTGAAATTAAAAAAAGGCTGGCTGAGTATGAGACTGCTCAAGAAGATTTGTTTCAAAAAAATGGTAGAATTAGAGGCCAGAGCACATAGGAAAATCTAAGATTTTCTGCTGTACCATAAAAACTAGAAGGAACAGACTGTATTCATTTTATGAAAGCACAAATAAGCAACTGGATTAGTATTCTACAACAGGAACTGTTAAGTGAAATGGCACACTGCATGTATGCTTCAAATATGGCCAATGATGGCCATGAGAAAGCAGCCAAGGATCATAAAATTCTGGGGCTGTAAAAATGCAAACCTACCAGCAGAAAGAGTTGATCCTGACAAAAATGTGGTAAAACGGCAAAGTACTAAAAGTTGTAGACAGTACAGTGTTTGTGGAAAATGATTATTCACTGTACACCAGGCAAATAAACAAATGTGTTCCAGTAATCAGGGAATGTCAAGAGGGAGGTGGGAGATTTAAACTGCTGTATCGAGCTGTCTTCAGAATATTTTATTTTTCCTGGAGGATCATTCTCTGATGCAGAACGGGTTATAGAGAAAATGCAAAAGTGTCCAACAACAAATGAGCCATCCTATCAAATGAGCCATCCTACAGATGGGTACTCTGTTTCTCATTCTTCTGATAATCAAGCACACAGACAGACTTCGCCAGTGGAACCCTTTCCACTGTTTCAAAGAAAAATGCTTGAGATACCGAGCACTGTGGAACTGAACAGGTATCTGGAGTTGGGAGATGGAGATGAACAGGAAGAAGACCAGCAACATGGAAATTAGTGAATAACTGTGAGAAGTCAAAGCATCAATCACATTTGTGATATACGCCCTGTATAAGAATAAACTGACTATTGTTGACTTTGTTAAGTGTCTGGAACTGAAAGGCACTTGTCTCACTTTATGTCATCAATGTTTGGAATGACTCTGAAGGGAAGGGAGGAGAAAGAATAAATATAACTTTAAGTAAAGCAATTTTTTTCTTAAACAGTATTTCTATGAAACATTTCACAATATAGACTCCATATTTTATAGTAAAGCATTTTAGTTGTTTTGTATGTGATAAAGTTAATAAAGTAAAAAGATGCCTTTCTTTTTCTTCCACTTCTCTTTCCTCATTTTTGGTATTAAGAAATGTAAGCAGGTGCAAAAAAGAGAAGAAAAACTAGATAAAAGCATGTTTATGTTAATAGGCTGCAATCTTGATTGGTTGAGGTGGGTGTAAAAGCACACAAATCATAACGTATGTAGATCTGATATATTTTCTCTTACTTCTGCACAGGTGAATGTCTGGATAAAGACCCTTGACTTAGTCTAAATTTTTAAGTGGAAACAGGTAAATATGAGAACACCGAATAAAATAAACATTTTTCCTTTAGCAGTAACTGTTTCAGCTTGCCTTTTGGGCTGCAAAAGAAGACTTCATTTATCTTTTTATTTTCTTACTTTTTCTATTGAGGCAAACTGATAATAGGGCAATAAAAGACAGAACACTGGGTTCTTCATGACTGAAAGTTAATGATTCCGAAAGTATGCAAGTAGTTTTCACATCTGGGGAAAGGGAATAAAGATTAAAAAAAGAAAAAAAAAAAAACAGACGCTAACGAGTGTAAGTAGATGCACAAACAATAAAAAGAAGTTATGCACTTACCATAACGTTCCATGTTTGTAGTCCATCTTGCCTACATTCTTGCTGGATGGGTTTGGAGCCGATATATGGCTCAGACTCGGACGATACTAGAGCTCGAGAGCTTTTACTGGTTCAAGGCTAACCCCTATCCCATGGTGCCTCATGGCAATTCCCCAGATCTTCTTTGCAAGAAAGCAATAAGTACCTAATAGTTATGAAACTATCAACAACTGTGTACATACAGACAAGCACATTGTGTAACACTATCTATGCCAGGTGGACAACAACTACAACCGGGTCAGACAGCATAAACATAGTCCACCAGATCCTCCAGGAACAGGAAGGGGGCAGGAGGGAGGGACGCAAGAATGTAGGCAAGATGGAATACAAACATGGAACGTTATGGTAAGTACATAACTCATTTATGTTATGTAGTCCTATCTTGCCATAATTCTTGCTGGATGGGACATCATCCCTAGCACCTTTATCCCGGGTGGCTCAAGCGAAGAGACTCTTCAGCACAGTGGACCCAAAGGATGACCTGTCCCGGAAGGACAAATCCAATTTGTAATGAGTGACAAAGGTATGTGATCTTGCCCAAGTAGCTGCTGCACAAATAGTATCAATTGGGAGCTTACATCTAAAGGCACATGAAGTTGACACTGCTCTTGTAGAGTTGCCTTTTACTTTGTTGGGTAACTGTTTGCCAGCAGTCTGATAAGCAAAGGAAATGCAATCTGAAAGCCATTTTGAAAGGGTAACCTTATAAACAGGAAAGCCTTTATTTTTGTCAGAAAAGGAAACAAATAATTGATCTGATTTTCTAAATTCTTTGGTCCTGTGTAGGTAAAACTTGAGAATTCTGTGGATGTCCAATTGGTGTAGCCTGTATTCAGATTTATTAGAATGGTTTGAAAAAACACTGGTAGCTCAATAGTAGTGTTAAGATTATGTTCTGAGCATACCTTGGGAAGAAAGGAAGGGTTAGTCCTAAGTGAGACTCTATCCTTATGGAAAACAATGTAAGGAGGTCGAATAGTAAGAGCTTGCAGTTCTGAGACTCTCCTAGCAGAGGTTATGGCTACTAAGAATAGTGTTTTCCAAGATAATAATTTCAGGTCCAATGAAGAAGAGGGAAGAAATTAAGGATGTGAGAACTACATTTAGGTCCCAAGGTTCTGGTGGCTGCTTGATTGGAGGCCTGAGAAGGAGAACTCCCTTCAAAAAGGTTTTGCACAAAGAGTGGGCCATGATGGGATTTCCCATGAAGCCAAAATGATAATTAGAGATGGCAGCTAACTGAACTCTAACAGTAGTGGCTGCAGCTCCTTCATGAAAGATGGACGCATGGAAGGACAAAATAGATTCTATAGGAGCTGTATAGGGATCTAAGCCTTGGTTTACAGCCCAAATAGAGAACCTTTTCCATTTGCTGGAGTATAACTTCCTAGTAGAGGGCTTGGGGGAAGAAATAAGAATGTGTTTGACTGAAGGCGAGAGAGAAAAGCACCTGGCTATTCGTGGAACTGGAGCAGCCATGCTGTCAATTTTAGGGTGTGGATGGTCGGATGGAACTGCCCTGATTGAGGAATCAGGAAGTATGGAGATTGTCCAGAATCCACGGTTCCTCCAATAGGTAGGGCCACAGGAAGGGAAACCAGACTTGACGAGGCCAGTAAGGAGCAATGAGGATCAGGGTACTCCTCAACTGTTTTGCTTTCCGTATTACCTTTGGAATGAGAGGAAAATGGGGGAAGGCATAAAGGAGTCCCGGAGGCCAATCGTGGACTAGAGCATCCCTGGGTGACATCCCCAGATGGGGAATTAGGGCAAAGTAGCTGCTGCATTTGGTGTTCAGGTGTGTGGCGAATAGGTCACAGCAACACTGGCCTCATCTGTGAAAGATCTCTTTCGCAGCTTCTGCATTAAGGGACCACTCGTGAGGCATGAGGATTGCTCGACTGAGTTTGTCTGCTATCACATTGGACTTCCCTGGGATGTGCGTTGCTACCAGAAAGCATTGAGTGTCCATCGCCCATTTCCAAACTCTTAAGGCCTCTCGGCAAAGTGGATAAGATTTGGTTCTCCCTTGCTTGTTTATGTACCACACGACAGACATGCTGTCTGACTGAATCGCAATTGTCCCGGTGGGAAGAGAACTGTGAAGTGCTTGCAATGCATACAGCATAGCTCTCATCTCCAGAAAATTGATGTGCAAATGGTTCAAGTAACTTGGACCGTCATTCTCAGATAATGCCCCCCCCCTATCTGGGAGGTGTCCATGATCAAAACTGCATTTTCTTGAGGGGGAACAAGTGGACGACCTAAGAGAAGTTGATCCGTATGCAACCACCATGTCAGATCCTTCTTGCAGGTGTTTGTGATGAGAATCTGATGAGACGGGGAAGAGCCTGCATTGACCATTGGTCAAATACTAGCCACTGAAGTACTCTCATGTGCAGACGGGCTAGAGGAACTACTAGAATGGAGGAAGCCATAGTCCCTAGGACTTGAAGGACTACCCTGGCCTAAACTTTGTGACTGTTTAGCAAAGATCTGACTTGGTTGCGTAATGACTCTACTCTTTCTGGTGTTAGTCTTGCTGACATGGTGGTTGAGTCTATTTTTGAGCCTAAGAATACAATGTGCTGCGATGGAGATAAGGCTGATTTTTTTAGGTTGACTGTGATGCCTAAACTGGCGCACAAGGATAGAGTCTCGTCCCCGGTTCTGATCAGTTGATGATTGGTGGTAGTAGTGAGGAGCCAGTCATCTAAGTACGGAAACACCTGGAATCCTTGACATCTCAGGTGAGCCGTTACCCCTGCCATGCATTTGATGAACACTCTGGGGCCGTAGTGAGGCCAAAGGCTGTGTTCGAAACTGAAAATGACTGGCTCCCAGCCGGATACGTAAGTGTCTCCTGGAGCGCCTGTCCATTTTGATGTGGTAGTTCGCATCCTGAAGATCTATTGAGCACATCAAATTGTCTTTCCCGATAAAGTGAAATATTGACTGCAGAGTGATCATTTGGAACTTCGATTTCTTTACAGACTTGTTGAGTTTGCTGAGATCTAGAATTGATCTCCAGTCCCCTGTCTTTTTTGGAACTAAAAAAGAATTGTAAGTTCCCGATCTTATTTGCTCTGTGGGGACTTCTTGGATGACTCTTTTTTGTAGCAACAAGATGACCTCTGATGTTGCACGGTCTAGCTGAATGGGTGGCACGTCTGGAAGAGACCGGTTTACTGGGGGATCAGAAATAAAGAGAATCAGGTAACCTCTGGATATTATGGTTTGTACTTAACAGTCTTGTGAAATGTTTAGCCAGGCGCATGGGTACAGTGATAGATGACCCCCAACTGCCTCCAGACACAGATAGTCGGGCAACCCCTCAGGGGCAATGGACGGGATGATCAGAGAAGTTTTCTCTATCTCCCTGGTGTTGCGGACATCCTCTGCTGCGAGGACGGCATCTTCCATTATATCCTCCCCCTCTGCCCCTAGGGGAGGGTTGACCTCATGCCTGAGGGAAACATTTTAGGGATTGATGGAACCACATTTTCCCTCCAGTATGACCTTGGGATAGGGTCTAGAAGGAAGGGAGAAACGGACTCTGATGGCAGATAAGGTTTTCCCTTCCTGCTCGCACCTGGTCAAGGTCTCTTTCACCTGAGGTCCAAAAAGAGATGAACCATCAAATGGGATGTTGGCGAAGGAAGACTTAAAGGATTCTGTGAAGTTACAAAGACGCATCCAAGAATTTCTCCTCAGAGAGATTCCTGCTGCAGCTGCCCTACTTGCTCCATCCGCTGCATAGGAAATCAGCCTCATGGAAGAGGTAGCTATCGATGTAAGGGTGGAGAGCTGCGCAGAAACCTTATCTGTAGATCCCGGAGCCACTGAACCCTGAAGGGTATCTCCCAACTCCTTCAGGAGATCCCTCAGAAGCCGAGTGAAATGGGTAAGGTAGTTCAGCGATCTTAAGATAAATGCCGCTGAAGAGAAGGTACGCTTTCCATACCTATTCATCGTCCTGGACTCCTTGTTAGGAGGATGGATGTTGGAAGATGTCTCGGACAACTTCTTCTTGGTGGCCGCTGCTACCACCATAGCATCAACAGAGACCCCTTTGGAAAGAAAGGACTTATCTTCTGGTGCAGTCATAAATTCATTTGGCCTCCTTGGGACAGGCTCCATTGTGTCTGAGAAGGTCCAGGCTTTCTGCGATGACCTTCAAGAGCTGGTCATAAGGCGGTGTCATCCAGGAGGTGGAAGGTCAGGAACCAAAGCTTCAAGATACACTGATTCGTCCTCAGTAGGGTTAGAGGTCTTCCAATCACCCCTCTGTCTAAGGATTTCTAGGATGTCAGAAAAGGAGACATCCTCAGAGGGGGGATCTAGGGGACCCTTCTGATTCCTCCAAATCAGTGTCCGACATGACAGACTCAGGGAAGTCAACATGCTTCCTCTTACACAGTCTCTTCCGAGGGAGCTCTCCAGTGGGATAATCCTGGGAGGTCTCGGAAGAGGGGGCACCTCCAATGGGGGCTGCTTGATTCTCTGGTACCCTAACGCTGTGGGGGTGGCAGGGGAGAAGAGGTTGCTGCAGGCTGCTGGTGGGACATCGGTTCCAAGGATATGGCTTCTGCAGAGGGTAAAGCCTTCTCTATTGCTTCGAAGGCCTTCACCCCGCTCCGTAGAAGACCTCCACTCCGAGGAGACAGACGGTCGGCTCTGAGCAAGGGGGAATGGCTCCGAAGCAGATGTGGGAACCGAGCTGAGTCGAGCCAAAGCGCTGAGAGGGAGGGTCAGTTCCAAAGAAAACCCAGGGTGACTATCCCCCTCGGAGTTGACTCGAGAGCGTTGGCTCCCAGATCCCTCGGCTCCTGACTGAGCAGCTGAGGACAGAGTTATCGGTTCCAAGGAAACAGGAAGAATCTTCAGAACGAAAGGATCCAACATCAAGGAACCTGAAGTGGTTGGCTCCGAGAGCGAAGCAGTCAGAGGAGGAGCAGTGGATTGCAAAGAGGTCGGCTCTGAAGCCCTTGGGTCCGGAGGGGCCAATTTTCTAGCCAGAGTCGGGTCAGAAAGCAACCTCTTCACCACTCACTCGATGTCCTCATCTGAGAGTGTCCTGGAGGATTGGGGAGACAGAAGGAGATCTCCTCCTCTCCAAAATAGGAGATCTCAAAGTAGGTGAGACAGGGTCAATCTTCGGTAACTGTCTCGGTACCGAAGGTTGCCTCGGCACTGAAGAGTCCGACGGCATCGAGACAGAGAAGTGAATCGGAGCCAGAACTCCTTGGCTCTGTCACTTTTAACTTTTTCGACAGTTCTGAAGCTGGAGACAAAGATTTTCATTTAGAAGTCTTAGGAGCTGTCTGACCAAGTTCCAGCTGTTCCTGGAAGGAACTGGTCATGAGACCCCTATCTATCAGATTGCGTTTTCTCTCGTTCAAAACCCTGGTACTGAAGGCATGGCAAAAGGTACACGGCTCTTGTAAGTGGGCTTTGCCTAAGCAGTACACACAGCTAGTGTGACTGTCAAAGACATCTTCTGTGAACATTTATCACATTTTTAAACCCCGAAGGGTGATGGTACTTGTGTTCTCTGTCCTTATCCTTAGACATGCTAACAAGAACAACTAATAAAGCTACCTAGAAAAGATAGGCACCAACACTAACTATGCTAACAAAACTATCTACTGAGGTAAAATACCAACAACAGTACAGAGAGAAAAAGGAAAGATTCTATATTTTATTATTTAAATATATATATATATATATATATATATATATATATATAATTTTTTTTTTTTTTGAAGAAACACACAGGGAGGAAAGGCCCTCTAATTTAAATGGGCAACTACGGCCCTCTAACTGAAATGGGCCATACAATCCTATGGGGGGGACAGGGGTCAAACACTCAGAACAATCACACAATAAAGCTACTAATTACAAGGAGGAAAAGATGAAAAAGATGGTGAAAAAACAAGATTTAGTAAATATATATTCTACTTAGCCAATGAGCCAGTAAAGAGACAACCTCGAAGCTTTCGCAGCAAATGAGATCTGGGGAATTGCCGTGAGCCAGTAAAAGCTCTCAAGCTCTAGTATCGGCCAAGTCAGAGCCGAATATCGGCTCCGACCCCATCCAGTAAGTATTACAGCAAGACAGGACTACATAACATCATGTGTCTTAGCATGGATAGCCTCAGTTTCAGGTTAACAAGCACCTGTGTTAGCAACTGTCTATTTGGCATAAAGGTCCCTATTAAAAGTGTTAAACTTCATTATTTAAAGATCTACATAGTTAACTGTGTTTGTACTAAGTCTTTAGGTTCTGGGGTGTTCTGGGGTTGTGCTTGGTTTCTTGTTCGAGGGTCATTATTAAAACAAAAATTTTGTAAGATGTGACATAGGTTCCAATGCTAAGAAAAAATAAAGGATTAACCTGCCAAACATTAATTGGTGCATATATCACAAAAGCTGGAATTAGACATTTAAAAAAACTGCCATATATAATAGGTAGGAATCACATAGTCCCTTAAAACCTACACCACCAAAACACACACATAGAAACACAAAACACACACCTACATTCATGAAGAATCTCAATAAAAATCTGCCCATGCAACAGAGACCTCCAAAGCAGAAACGCAAGCAACCTCAACCCCCCAACACAACCCAAATGACACACAGCCCACAAATTCAGTGTGCCACTCAGCCACAGCTCATGAGGCATAACAACGCACCCAACACTCTAGTCATAGGTGATTCAGTAGTCAGGCACACTGATGTTCCACTCACCAGGCTAAACAAGGAGAAAATTACTTTCAGCTGCCTGTCGGGTGCCAGGATCCACCACATAACCCACACACTCAGGTCACTCCACAACAAGTAAAAATATGACTCTGTCATTGTCCATACTGGCGTGAATGACCTGAGATGTACCTCCCTGGACTACATGAAAATAGACATGGAGGAGCTCACTGATCTTGTAGCCCAGGCAGGTATGAACCTAGCCCTGAGTAGTATCCTGCCATCACCCAGAATGATACCACAGTATAAGAGCAAAACAATTGACTTTAACAATTGGCTAAGCTTCTGGTGTCATTCTACAGGGATCCAGTACATGTCTGCCTGGGATGACATGATCGACAGACCATAATGCTTTACCAGAGATGTCCTGCACCTGTCGCCCTTGGGATTCCAGATACTGGCTAAGGCTCTTGCTATCCCTATAGTGCTTTTTTAGGCAAGGCTCAAATGACAAATTCTCCACCGTAGCAGGTACAAGCAAGCAAAATCTGAGGGTAATGCTACTCAATGCTAGAAGTCTAAACCTCAAAATGCACTCACTTGAGGCACTCCTTAAACTGGAGAACATCAACTTCTGTGCAGTGACAAAGACCTTGTTCAAGGCTCCAGAGAGCACCCATGCATTACCAGGCTATAATTCATACCAAACCTTTCCACCATCTAACCTGGACCGAAACACTAAAGGTGGAGGTGTGTCCATATTCATTAAGGATATCCACACCTCCAGGCTAGTTCCTCAGCATAATGCATCTGTGATTATCCAACAGCAACTAACTCTGGGCAAGACCACAATCCAAACTGTAGCTTGCTACAGATCCCCCACCATGCCCCAGGATTCCTACTCCTCATTTTTTGA
The DNA here is from genome assembly GCF_019279795.1 of Protopterus annectens. Classification (NCBI taxonomy): domain Eukaryota; kingdom Metazoa; phylum Chordata; order Ceratodontiformes; family Protopteridae; genus Protopterus; species Protopterus annectens. The sequence goes on from NC_056731.1 coordinate 715,844,688, forward strand.
TACACTGGAAAATATTAGGGTACAACCTAACACCCTAATAATGGGCAATTTCAACTACCCCACCATTAACTGGGAAAGCTACTCATGTACCAACTCTTTTGCTCAATGTTTTCTGGAATTCATAAATTCCAACGCCTTGGATCAACTTATCCACACCTCCACCAGAGGCAGCAATATCCTAGACCTGGTCATTACCAACATGGGCGACTGGTGTTCCACACCAGAGGTCAATTTCTTGTTGGTCAGATCTGACCACAAGCTAATCACCCTAGACATCCACATCCCACCCGCCATTACGGAAACCACTGTAAAAAATTTCTCCAAAGCCAACTTCAAGCTTGTTAAGACAGAAGTGGCAAACTTCACAACACCCATGCAGAAGGACAATAGAGGTATGACTGCTGAATCCTGCAGAAATGCACTTTATAGGCACATACACAAGTGCATGGATTGTGCTATCCCTAACAGAACCAAGATGCTATCCTCCAAAAAAGGAAGACAATCTGGTGGTCCCCTGCCATAAACAAACTCTACAACAGAAGAAAGAAACTGCTGCAAAAAAAGAGTAAAATCCCATGATTGCAGGAACTCCCTGGTCAGCCTGAGGAAGAAGCTGAGATCCCTCATAAAATCCTCCAAAGCTAGTTACGAAAACAAAATCGCCACTGTTTCTAAAGACAACCACAAAGCATTCTATAGCTATGTCAAGAATCTCAATGGCAACACTCAGATCTGCTCTGAGTTACAGCACAATGGCACTAAATATACAGAACCAACTGATATTGCCAACATCCTGGCAATAGGTTCAGTGCTAACTTTACCCCCCCCCCCCTAAAGGGCCCATCTCTATACTGGAAGAATGCAAAGTTCATGTAATCATGGCTGCACAGGTAAAAATCACACTCTCCAAAGCCAAGAACACAGCATCCTTGGGACCTGACAACATCCCAGGCTGCATTCTACATGAACTACAGAACAAACTGGCACCCCCCGTAAGTATCATGTTCAATCATAGCCTCACCTCAGGCTTTGTGCCCACTGAATGGTGCACAACAATAGTTATCCCACTCCACAAAGGGGGATCCACCACGGACCCTGGGAACTACCACCCCATTAGCCTGACGAGCCTGGTCTGCAAGGCCATGGAACGTATCATCATGGAACTTAAACAAAGACATTGGTAATCTCCAAACTCTGGATCCCACCCAGTTCGGGTTTGTAAAAGGCAGATCATGTCTCCTAAACCTGATAGACTTCTTTGAAGCAGTCACCAAAGCAGTAGATGAGGGTAAGGTGGTTCACACAGCCTATCTAGATCTCCCCAAGGCTTTCAACACCATCCCCCACTCTGGAATTATAGATAAACTCACTAAACTAGGTATAAATCCCTATGTCACAAGATGGGTTGCCAAATGGCTCACTGACAGAACCCACATTGTGAAAGTAGCAGACTCCAAATCCAACTTCAAACCAGTGACATGTGGAGTACCACAGGGTTCAGTCCTGGGTCCTCTCCTGTTTGGCATCTACTTCTCTGAAATACAGGCTAACACAGAAGGTCTTTGGCTAACGAAGTTCGCAGATGACTGCAAATTAGGAGCTACAATCGAAACTCCTAACAATTTTGACATCCTACAAAAGAGCCTCACTGAGACAGATGCCTGGTGTCAAAGCCATGGCCTCAAGCTCAATGCCAAAAAGTGCATTGACATCCCTTTTGGTAAAAACTCTGTACCCATGAACTACCACATTGGTGGTAATCTACTTAACACCGAAAGTGTGATAAGAGACTTTGGGACACAGGTGGACAGTAGTCTCTCCTTTGATAATCACATTGCCACAGTAGTCAGGAAATCCTTCTACGTTGCAAACCTCATCACAAAAGGTTTCTCATCCAGGAAAAAAGAGGTCATTGTTCCCCTCTACTCGTCACTCATTAGACCCATTATAGAGTATAGCGCTCCTTTTGGTATGTACCTCACAAGACATCTACAACTGGAAATGCCGCATAAATATCTCACAAAGAGGATTACTGGCCTCAAACAGATGCCCTACGTAGACCGTCTCAAAAAACTCCAGCTTTACTCCATCGCATATCACCTACTCAGAGGCGATCTCTGCCTAACATACAAAGCTATGTCAAACTCAGAGCTGTTGGACATGCTCCACCTAAAGAAATCCCAACCGTTCCGAGCTACAAGCTCAAGGGACCTAAACCTTGTCACCACAATAAACGGAACATGCTGGAGGGATAGATTCCTGTCCCAGAGACTTCCCATACTCTAGAACAAACTACCTACCTATATCAAACAAAGCTCCTCATTAGCGCTCTTCAAGACAAATCTTGATGATTGGATGGGAAATAAGAAATTCACCCTGGGGATCACTTCTGTGGCTCTGCTCGACAGGGGCACAGGTAAATAATTTTATTGGGTGGTGAAAGCCAAGGTACCTTTTTGGCTAGGCTTATATATGACCTAGGGCCAGTAGCCTAGTACCTACCTATGAATAATGAGTTCTTACAATAATGGCAACTCCTTCCATATTATCTTGGAATGTTAATGATCTTGTTGGGTATATACAAAAAGGAAAGAATACTTAAGAGATGCAGAGTGCCAACAGCAATGCTACAGGAGGCACCTTTGGAAAGAAATGAGCATGTGAATTTGTTTAAGAAAGGATTTCACGGTGAATATTCTGCAGAATATCAGGGGCAAACGAAAATAGGAGCACTTATATGAAATTGCCAGGGGAGCTGTAGCAGTGACAGGAGAGGAAAAAAAGATAATAATGGCAGACTTGTTGTAGTAAGGGGCTACTGGCAAGGGATGAGGATTACACTAACATGAATTTGTATTCGACCTAAAACTGGTATTTTGGAGCTTAAAAAAATTAGGAGAAATAATCAGCTTTCAGAAGTGAATATTTCTTAAAGGTGGGGACTCTAATTTGATTTGCAACAATGATCATGTATTTGGGGGCCTATTAGGGAAACAAAACAGGGTAGATTTCTGAAGAAATTTATGAAAATATTTGGTATGAAAGATGTGAATTCAGTAGCAAGACCTCAGAGTTTATATACTATTCCCCAAGGTACAATAACTCGGCTAGATTTGATGGAAATTATATTCCACAGGAACATATCCATTTAATTAAGAACTTTAATACATAACCAAAAATTATTTCAGATCATGCGCCAAGAATTACTAAGAGAAAAATGCAGGGTAATGAATTAAAAATGAGACACTGATGCTTCCCTATCTACTTGTTAAAAAGACAAACATTTATGGAGTGGGTATTGGGAATTATCCGGGAGTTTTTAAAGAAGATAGACAGTACTCAGAAGTTATAGCTAGTGAATGGGATAAAATGAAAGTGGAATTTAAAAATAGGGTAGAAATAATGCTGGTTAAGAAGTAATAAGAATTGTTTAGATGGGCTGACAAAGGTTAAAGTATTATAAAATAAGAGAAATCTCACAGAACAAGAAGAGGCGCAATTGCAAAGTGCTAAAGACAAAATAAGGGAGTACCTCTATAATATGCTTGAGATTTGAAAGGTTGCTGTTAAGCAACTTTTTGATAACTGTAGAAAAAAACTTTTTGGCACAACAACTTAGGCAACAGAAAGTACAAAGGGTTGTTACCAAATGTAGGGAGCCTATAACAAGAAAAATAACCATAGATCCTGTAGAGTTATTAGAGGTATTTAGTAAATTTTATGAAAATCTGTATAAAGCAGAGAAGTGGGGAAATCAAGAAAAAGCACAAATCGAAATATTTATGGAAGGCTTAAATATGCCAACGTTAGAGGTACATGAGGCTTAAAAACTACCAGCTAAGGCAGGAGGAGATGAGATAAAAATGATGATGTATAACCAATCTATTGTAAAGTCTCCAGGAATAGATGGTATTCCAGTGGAAGTTAGGACATCAGGTGGGAAGAAAGTGATAAAAATCTGGAAGGTTTTGTTTAACAGTATTTTAAATGGAGAAGAGACACCAACATCCTGAAAAAAAGGTGTGGTGGTTGTAATACCTAAAGACAATAAAGACCCAGCTGATCCAGATTCATATAGGCCCATCAATTCTAAACCATGATTATAAAGTGCTTATCTCTATAATGGCTAAAAGAACGGAAAAGATGAAGCCAAAACTGACAGATATGGACCAATGTGGTGTTGCGGAGGGGAGGCAAACATTAGACAATATTAATAGAACTATAATGATCCAGAAGGAAACAGATGGTAAGAAAATACCGCTGTTATCGGTGGGTTTTGATTCAGAGAAAGCATTTGGCAGAGTAAGCTGGTATTTTATAAGTAGGGCAATGGAAGGACCTGTATTTCCTCATACATAATAAGGTTAATTAGAAAGATATATGAGGGATCGAAGGCAAAAAATTAAAGTTGGAGTGTTCCTCTCAGATATGTTGTGTCTGAAAAGGGCTGGCCTCTTTCTTCTTTGTTATTTGTGTTATATTTAGAACTCAGGCAAAGAAAATAAGGGACTCAAAAATTCAAGGATATAATTGGTATGGTGTACAAGAAAAGTTGGCATTATTTGCAGATGATATTATTTTGTACCTGATGGAAGTAGAAAAAAACATCTCAGTGTTGTAAACAGACAGTTCTGGGTTTTTTTCAGGATACAAAATTAATGAAGATAAAGGCTGTGACATCCAGATAATACCCCACCAGACTGCCAACAATAATGTGATATCCCTTACTAGCTTGGGTCAGTAACTAAAGAGCTTTAACTAAAGAGCTTCAATCCTCACTACTGACTCCAATAGTAGACTGGAAAGCAGTCTATAACCTGGGACTGGACTGTATACTTCTGTCCAACCTTAATGTAACTCCTTCACTTCAGACCGATGTGTCCCAGTTTAAGATCTCTGATACACCTGCACTTAAATAAATTAAATCTCTTACACCTAAACACTTCTGGAAAGCCTGACACAGATTTTTCAGCTGTGTCCCTTCCCCAAAATAATATGGTAACACGCTGCCACCAAGCAGAGAGCCTACATGCCCTTTTAAAGGGGTGTCTAATTATGAAAATTAGATATTCAAACAAATGATAGCAAATGACCTAAATCAGCCAGGCTTTCGGAGTGGACCAGGAAGTCAGCAAAGCATGTATATGCATTCTCAAATCACAGAAGAAAACACTGATTGACCAGTCACAATGTAAGTTAATAAAAATATTTAATAATGAGCAAAATTATTAAAAAATATAAAACATTAATTTCCAACAAACAAACAGAACTCAAACACCAGGAAAATGAAATCAATACTGAAGGATAGAAATCCAACATTTAGAAAAACTCTGATCAGTTGTAATTTTCCTGACTACAGAACACTGTCCCTGATCTAAACTAAATTATTACAACAGAGCAAGGGCAGGCTTACAGTTCGTTGTAAGTCCTTTTGGGTATCCTCTGCACAGTACAACAGTGAACAACTGACAACTGCAACTGACAACTATAACTGGCTAACTGACAACAACTGACTTCAACTGTCTTCAACATGCTCTTTTATAGACTAGCTTAACTGTCACAACTGTTTCAGTTCTAATTTTCATTTCATATTTTGAAAATCAACAAAAGCTGTTTTCTACTGCGGTGGTGGTGCTGCGGTAGCGCTGCCGCCTAACAGCAAGACGTTGTCCTGCTCGATTCTCAGCTAAAGCGTCTTCTGTGTGGAGACATGCATGAATGGGCCTTCGTTGAAGGTTGTACGTCAGGGCTGGCAACTCGGTACGTAAAAATCTACTGCCAATCATTAGCGGACCGGAGTTCCGCTGTGGCGACCCCTAACCGGGAAAAGCCAAAAGATACAACAGCAACAGCTGTTTTCTAAAGTTCCTTCTGCTCTTTTAGCCTCTGACAATAACACATAGCAATTGTCAACATTCCAGTGACATCATCTGCAGATCAACTGATTCTGAGATGTTCTGCATTTAGAATCTTCTTCACAAATATACGCAGTTAGAGATGTAAAGGAACACTGTTCTTTTGTACAAACATATTATAAATCAACATGTATGAACTTATTTACAATATCATAGCTAGTCATGCTGGCATATAATACTGAGGATAATCTGAAATTCTGCACAAAAACTCTGCCAGACATGCTAGCAGAAAGGACAGTGTCTAATTTCTTCACAATTCTCCCCCCATGACTCAAGCATGGTTTTCACATGACCTTAAAAAACAATGCTTGAGAAAAAATGGTCTGTCTGGGAATATCAACCCACTCATCTACTGGACAAACCATCTGCGATGGCATTATTAACCCCACTGTGGTGTTGTATTGTCATGTCATAAGCTTGCAAGTCAAGACTCCACCTCAGTAACTTGGCATTCTGTTTGCTAACTCTATTTAGCCATGTTAAAGGGTTATGATCTGTGAGTACAGTGAATTTTCTTCCATAAAGATAGGGCTGCAGCTTCTGCAATGCTCATACTATGGCTAGACATTCTATCACCACAGCTGCATAACATTCTTCCCTAGGTTGAAGTCTGCTGCTAAGATATACCACTGGGTGCTCTTCTCATTCTGAGGAAACTTGGCTGAGTACAACCCCCAGCCCATAATATGAAGCATCTACATGTACAACAAATTCTTTACTATAATCTGGGCTGGGTAACACGAGGAGCTCTCGCAACATCTCTTTAAAGTTTTGGAATGCCTGTTCGCAATCTGTGGTCCACAATACCTTATCTGATTTATTTTTCCTAGTTAGGTCAATAAGTGGTGCAGCTATTGTACTATAATTGAGTACAAATTTTCTATAATATCCCGCTGTTCCTAGAAATGCTCTCACTTGCTTTTTAGTAACAGGAACTAGCCATGCTTGAATAGCTTCTACTTTGACAGGTTCTGGCTTAATCTTTCTGTGACTCCCCACCACTGACAACAGTAATCAAGGAGTCTCAATCCTCACCATTAGCACCAATGGGGGATGTACATTGAGAAGCTGGCAAGTACACACACAGTATTTCCAGATGCAGCTCTCTGCATCAAGTGCAATTTCCCTTAAGAGCACACAGAGACCACAGTCAGTCTGGCTACTTTCTCCCTCTTTCTCCAGATCCCCAAGAAGACTCCCCACTGGCACAGCTACAGAGTTGAGATCTCAGCTGAGTGGCCAAGCCAAGATCTCCATCACCCCCTCTATCCAACCAGTGCATTGTGTCTCTGCCCAAGCAGCTGACACACACACTTTGAAATTTGATTTATACACACACACACACACACACACACATGGGAATGGCTGGCACAGGTTTACTAGCTATGCCCTCTTCTGCCCAGACTATTAGATAGGTATCACTGTCACCAGCCATATCCTTATCAGCTACTTTAAGGCCCTTAACAAAGGGTATCTAATCTTACTGTGTAATGTTACTATCAATACAAATGGTAGTTTAACCAAGAGAAAGGCTATTAGGAGTGGTCTAGACAGTGTCACCACATAAATATGCAAATACTCTCAGAACTTAAATATGTCTCACAAATATCAGCCACAATGAAAGGTTTAAATATATTTAATAATAAATAATAAAATAACAAGACAACACTAAATATATATTCACAGTGACATCAGAGTTCAAAACCACAGGGAATATTTAAAACAACACTGCAGGACAGTCTCAAATAAATAAAGAAACATACCTAAACTAAGCTTTGCTATATTCCTGACTATAATTAAGAGAATTATACTATTCCCCAGTAACTTAATTAATTAGAGCAAGGCATATGTGGTGAATAGTTCTTGTTGTCAGGTCCAAGACAAAGTACAGAATGCTCTGTCTCACTTAGAGATTTCTCAAATTAATATCTAAAATATTACTGCTGGGATAGTTTGCAGAATGATATCAATTCTTGTCATCTGACTTCTAGTTCCCAGGTAAAACCCCCATTCCTGAAGCGGGCAGTATTTAGCATCTACCTGTAAAATATACAGACAAAGGTTTTTGCTCAGATTTTTCACAGATGCTGGACGTCATAAAACAATTGCATTCCTTCATGCTTCTAAAGTAGCAATTAGTTCACACCAAAGACAATACAGAAAACTTCCTAGTACAGACTTTGTGTCTCTAGCTGCATTGAAACCTGTCAGATAGCCTCTTTTATGACTTAGCCTATAAAGTAGTTTAATTTCATATATTTTTCTAAAGTTTGCTGGACTGAGGTTAAAGCACAATTTCATCTTTTAAGCATATACATTTAAACAATTACAATAGTGCAGGTATATTTCTGTTCTTTTCCAGCAAGGCACACTTGGTTACATTTCAAACACAACACTTTACAAATACGTTTGCAACATACACATCTGTACAAGCAGTTTGATATACAGATGACGTACCTTTCTAATACATTTGTAACACAAGCATCTTATATAAATCATTTTGAAATTCACCAATGACATAATTATTTACAAAATTCCTGGCAGCATCTTCTTTTGCCACACTTCTTCCCCCCTTCAAAGACTCAAGCTAGTTTTTCAAGTGACCATTGAGAAATGTTGCTTGAGAGGGGTGAGTCTATCTGGGAATAATTACCCCATACCCTGTTTTGAGGTTCCATGTGCCTTGGTATTATTAAACCCAGTACAATGCTGCACTGTCATATCATATTCCTGCAACCCTAGCTCCACCACAGTAACTTGGATTTTTCTTGCTAGCTGGCTGTAGCCATGGACCCCCCTCAGACTCTTCCTGCCTTCTACTGCAAATACTTAGCACCAGAGACCCTCTATCATGGCGATCATATTGTTAACATGGTACAGTTTGTGCCCCTGTCTCCTGCCTAGCAGTTCTATCATTTAGTTAACATCACTGACCTTTCTTACCAATTTGAAGGGTCTCTCCCAAGCTGCCTGCAGCTTGTTGTGTCTGACAGGAATAAGAACCATAATCTGCTGCCCCAAAGCATATTCTCTAGCTCGAGCAATCCTGTCATACCAGACCTTTATCTGCTGTTGGGCTTCCACCAGTTTCTCCTGGGCCAAGCCCATGAGGTCGCTGAGCCTTGTCCTGAGGTTTAGGACATATGGTACAACAGACTCCTTATGGGATTCACACTCACCCTCCCACTCATCATGAATCAAATCCAGAGATGTCCTCAACCTATGCCCATACAGCAACTCAAAGGGTGAAAAACCTGTGAATTTCTGCTGCACCTCTCTGTAAGCAAACAACAGACGGGACAAAAATGTATCTAATTCCTCTTAATCTGGTCTGTAAATGCCCGTAACATGGTCTTTAGTGTACAGTTTACCTCTCCACAAGACCATTTGTCTGGGGATGGTATGGTGTGGTCTTTAGGTGCTTTACCCCACAGTGCCTCCACAGACAAGTCAGCAGGTCTGATGTGAAACTGGCACCTCTGTCAGTCAGTATTTCTTTTGGGAAACCTACCCTGCTGAAAATCTTTAACAAAGCATTTGCCACCTTTTCTGCTTAAATGGAGGACACAGCCACCGCCTCAGGGTATCTGGTAGCATAATCTACTACCACTAGGATATACTTCTATTCTGTGGAACTTGGGGTATTCAGAGGTCTCACAATATCCATAGCTACCCTCAGAAATGGCTCCTCAATCACAGGCAAAGGCATGAAAGGAGCTTTGACCTTGTCTCCTGCCTTGTCTACATTTTAGCACTGCTCACAGGTCTTGCAGTACCTTGTTACATCACGGGAAATCCCAGGCCAATAAATGTTCTGCATAATACATCTCTTGGTACATTTTATGACCATATGACCTGCAAAGGGAATGTCACAGGCTATGGCTAGAAGTCCCAGTCATTAGGCTCTGGGCACTGCCAGTTGCTGTATTACCTCACCCTCTAGCCCTCCTTCAGGGGTCCACCCTCTATACAGTAACCCTTTAGGTTCATAGGTTCATACTAGGCTATCTGCCCTAGGGCATTTATAAGCCTAGCCAGAGTGTGTGTGGCTTTCACCACCCCTTAGGATGAGAATACTATACCCATTAGTTTGCTGTGCCTCTGTCCAGCAGTGACACAGAGATGATTCGGGTAAACCTCGATCTCCCATCCACTCGTCAAGATTTCTCTTGAACAGAGTCAGTGAGGGGCTCTGCCTCACATGGACTGGGATTCTGTTCCATAGTGTAGGGAGTCTCTGGGTGATGAATCTGTCCCTCCAGCACGTCCTATTTATATCCGTGTTGAGGTTTAAGTCTCTTGCTCTCGTGGCTCTGTGGATTTGGATTTTTTGAGGTGGAGCATGTCCATTAATTCCGGGTTGGACATGGCCTTGTATGTCAGGCACAGATCAAATCTGAGCAGACAGTATGCGACTGAACAGAGCTGGAGTTTCTTCAGTCGGGCATCGTATGACATATGTTTGAGCCCCTTTATCCTTTGGTGAGGAACTTTTGGGGTTTTTCCAGTATACAGATTCCCTTTTTCCTTGAGAATCATGTGCCTCCCTGGCTACCTTCCTCAAGTCTTGTAATGTAGTGTCTGACAGCTGAGACTGTCTCAACTCTCTCTTTGTAACCCTTCCCAGCTCTCCTTCCACAGGACGTCTGGTATCCTCTGACAACGGTGCTTCACTGTCAGCCTGGGTACTACTACTCACTTGTGCCCTTGCAGTCACTCAACTTTACCATGGAGTAAGGGGGTCAGGAACCGTACCCAGAGCCCTTGCTTGATATTACACTGTTTACATACCCTTTCAAACATATGAATAAAACTATCAAAATTATCACCCTCTATAAATTGTGGAAGAAATTTACTGACCTTTATTGCTTCTGGGGTTCGGTTACTCTCTTCCCTATTACCTCCATGACCCTGGCAAAGAGTAATCATTTCCTTTTCATGTTGCTTCTGCCTCTCATTTTCTTCGGCTTCCATACATCTCTGTCTCTCTGCTAATTCTAATTCCATTTGTTTCTCCTGCCATAGTCTCTCTGCTGATTCCAGTTTCAAACATTCAGCCTCCAGTTCAAGTCTCTTTAACTCCAGATAGATTTTTAAGTCCTCTGAGGCAAAGTTGAACTGTCCATTTTTTGATAGTTGTACATCCCCAAGGCCAGTCTGGTTGTCCTCCTGGTTGCTGGTCTGTGATGCAGCTGTGGTTAAGGCTGCAATCATTTCTGCTTTAGTCAGGCTGGCATGCACCAGTCCTTTGGCTTGGCACATCTCAGCCAATGGCTCCGTGCCAGCTTGCCATAATCCTCTGCTGACATCCTTGCCTGCTCTCCCTGACTAAGCTAACAAAAAATAAATAAAACTATTGTGATATGAAAAGTACAGTTTTGTACCTACCATAAATGTAGATGTTCGAGGATCCACATTGCTGCAGTCCTAACTATTGGGGTAGTCCGCTGTCCAGTCGGCCCGAATACCAAAGTATATGGCTGACGTCGGTCACGGCGCATTAGACTGACGTCAGTACGTCAGGGTACTAATGCGCAGGACCGACGTCATAACCTCAGTCTTTTCTTGCCCCAGATGTCAGAAGACCCTAAAAAGACAAGGCCAAAACCAAAACACACCAAACATACCTGCACCAAAAACATATACAATATATACAAAGGTACCAGAAAATAATCTCACCTACACAACCACCCCTAAACACAGAGGGGAAGGAGGGAGGGTAAATTGGACTGCAGCAATGTGGATCCTCGAACATCTACATTTATGGTAGGTACAAAACTGTACTATGTTCTTCATTCCACATTGCTGCAGTCCTAACTATTGGGTAGAATCCCAAAGCAGAGGTAAGGGAGGTTGGCAAATCATAAGGAAGCAGGAGCTGATAACATGCCTTGCAAAATAGCTGTGGCAAAACCAGCCCTAGACTTAGAGTAGAGAGGAAGGTGGTAATGCTTAGAGAAAGTATGCACTGAACTCCAAGTAGCTGCCTCCAAAATATCCTTAGTTGCCACCCCCCTTAGAAATGCTGTTGAAGTGGCAGTAGCCCTAGTGGAATGAGGCCTAATCCCAGCTGGAATCTCTTTGCCATGATGGGAATAACAAAATGCAATGCAAAACCCAATCCACCTAGAAATAGTTTGTTTTGACACAGGCTTGCCCTGCGAACTCAAAGCAAAAGAAACAAACAACTGCTGAGACTTTCTAAAATCCTTAGTCCTGCTTAAATAATAACGCAATTGCCTGTGTACATCTAAAGTGTGCAAAATCTTTTCCCCTTTATTTTGGGGATCTGCATAGAAAGTAGGCAAATGAATAGTTTGGTTTAAAGCCACACTAGAAACCACCTTAGGCATAAAGGAAGGATTAGTACGTAATGATACCCTATCCTTATGAAAAATCAAAAAAAGGCTCAACCGCCATAAGGGCCTGTAACTCAGAAACCCTTCTTGCAGAAGTAATGGCCAACAAAAAAGCAGTCTTCCATGACAAGTATTTCAGGTCAGCAGTAGCTGCAGGCTCAAAAGGTTGTAGAGTAAGTTTCTCCAACACAAAATTGAGATCCCAAGCAGGAGTAGGAGCTCTACGTGGGGGTCTTATATTCTTTGCCCCCTAAGAAATTGCTTGAATAAAGGATGTGAAAACAATGGTGGGTCACAATCATAGTGAGCTGAAATTGCTGCAGCATGAATCTTAATGGAAGAGAAAGACAAACCTTTGTCCAATAACTCAGTAAGATATTGAAGAGCCACACTCAAATTAGGCTCGAAATCTCCAAATTCTGTGCTGCAGCCCAAAATAAAAATCTCTTCCATTTTTCTGCATACACTTTCCTTGTACTAGGTCTTCTGGCTTCCATAATCACATTTAAAACCTGTTGAGGAAGTTGAGACCTGCTGTCTTTCAAAACAGAATATGCCAGGCTGTTAGATGAAGAGTTTGAAGCTTGACATTGAGCAGATGACCGTCCCTCTGAGACAATAGGTGTGGAATCAAGGGTAAAGGCCATGGAGGCTTCCTTACCAGACTCCTCAGTAATGGTTACCAGTGCTGCCGAGGCCAATCTGGAGCTATTAGAATCATCCTTGGCTTGTCTTGTCTGACCTTTAGAAGCACCTTTGGAAGTAGAGGCAGAGGTGGAAAAGCATACACATGAAGATTTTTCCAACTGAAAGAAAGAGCATCCACTTTCCAAGCTGTATGATGAAATCCCTTCGTGCAAAACTTTGGCAGCTGGTGGTTTAGTGGAGAAGCGAACAGATCTATGTCTGGAGTTCCCCATGACACTGTCAATTTTTGAAATACATGAAGATCCAGTTTCCACTCGTGGGGATCCATGATTCGTCTGCTTAACACATCTGCTAAGGAGTTCTGTGCTCCCGGCAGAAACCTTGCCTGAAGAGTTAGTTGCAAGCTGAGCGCAGTCTCCCATAAAATCATTGCTTGCCTGCACAATGGGTAAGAATGTGTTCCCCCTTGTTTGTTGATGTACCACATGACAGTTGTGTTGTCTGTTAGAATCAACACCTGCCCTGGAAGAAGTAACTCCTTGAAAGCCAGTAATGCAAACTGGACTGCTAACATCTCTTTCATGTTGATATGTAGATGCTGTAGTCTGGCAGGCCACTTGTCTTGTATCCACTTTCCATCTAGATGAGCTCCCAAGCAATGTCTGAGGCATCTGTCGTTAGAATCTGACTCGCCTCTGGCCGGGTCACAGAGAGTCCCTTGTTTAGGTGACATTCCTGAGCCCACCACAAAAATTCCTTTTGAATGCAAGGTATTATTTAAATGACAGTGTCCAAATCCTGGCAGTGCTGTGTCCATAGATTTTGAGATACCATTGTAGCTTCCTCATATGCAGTTTGGCATTGGGAAGCACCAGAATACAAGATGCCATGAACCCTAAGGCTTGAAGGACTGTCCTTGCAGTCAGCCCGGACTGAAGAGATAATTGATGGAAGTAACTGGAAAGATTCTTTTGTTTGTCCGGGGTTAGAAAGGCCATCTGGGCTGCTGTATTCAGTCTCACACCCAGAAAGCACATGTCTTGAGAGGGTACTAGACTGGACTTTATTTCGTTCACAGAATACCCTAGGCATCTTAGCACTGCTATGACATATTCCAAATGCTGTAGAAGGTCTTCCTTTTCTTGAGCCAGAATCAGGCAGTCGTCCAAGTAAGGATAGATTTGAATTTCTTTTAGCCTGAAGTAAGCTATCACTGGAGCCAGAACCTTTGTGAATACTCTGGGCGCAGTAGATAAGCCAAAGGGCAATGCAGAGAACTGATAATGAGAATTTCCAGCTCGAAAACGCAGATACTTTCTGCAACTTAGGCGTATAGGCACATGAAGGTAAGCTTCTTTGAGATCTAAAGTTACCATCCAGTGATCTTTGCCCAATAGAGGTAAAAGCTGTTGTAACGTCAACATTTTGAACTTTGGAATGTCCAGATAAGTGTTGAGGATAGATAAATCCAAAATTGGTCTCCACGTGTTCCCCTTCTTTGGTACTAGGAACAGGCGAGAATAAAATCCTAGGCCCCTTTCTGGCACAGGAACTGACTGAATGGCTCCTATTTGGAGTAACAGAGAAATTTGTCTGCGAGCCTCTGTTCTTTGTAGAGGAGGAATGTCTGGCATGCCTTTGAAAGGAGGCAAGGTATGGAAATAAAACCTGTAACCATGGTGAATGATATCCAGAACCCATTTGTCTTGGGTAATTAAATCCCAATTTTCTTTGAAAAGAGACAGTCTTCCTCCTAGAGGTGCAGCCAGGCAGAAGGTACTGGCAGCTGAAAAGGCAGGTCATTGGGTCTGCTTACGAAAGGACTGACCCCTGCCCTCACCAGAAGTCTGAGCAGGTGAACTCCTGTCTTAGGCCTAAAGAACCTTGAGCTCTGCCCCTACCACGTCTAGACCTACCCCTAGACTGGGAATCATAAGCAGGATAAGTCCACCCCTTAGTAGGCCAATTTCTACTAAACTTGGAGGCTGCACCTGCAAAAATCCTTAACAGTTTGCATAGACTTAGCCTTGTCCTCCATTTTCTTTAAAACTGCTTCCACAGGCGAACCAAACAACACATCAGACTGTAAAGGAGCATCCAAAATCCTTGTCTTAACATGCTCAGCTAAGTTCTGATCTCTCAACCAAGCGTGCCTCGAAGAACAGAACCAGTGGCAGCCACCCTGGAGGAGGCCTGCACAGCATCAAAACCACATTGCAAGGAATGTTTACCCACTTGTTCAGACACATGAACTAAATCCTGCAACTCTTTACACTCAATACCTTCCGCCAGAGCATCCACCTTAGATTTCAACTGTGAAAGAAGATAATTCTGATACTTTAACATGTGAAACTGACAATTCAACGCCCTCATGGCTAAAGTGGAAGAAGTATACACTTTCTTTCCCCATCTATCCAAAGCCCTTGCCTCTTTATCAGGAGGGACAGGATTTTTAACAACTGAGGCCTTCACACCTTTAGGCCCCTGAGAGACAGTTTCCGGGTCTGCCCTAGGACTCTTAAAAAGATACTTATGAGCGTCAGGCACCCTATAATATCTATCAGGTTTAACTGGGGCAGGAGGCAAAGAATCAGGATTCAGGGAAGCCTCTGCAAAAACATCTTCCACCACATTCAAAACAGGAGGTATAGCTAAAGGCCTATGCTGGGGTAAAAACAAGAATTCCCTAAGCCTTTTCCTAGAATCAGAGAAATCTTGCCCTTCCCATTTAAAATGCTCCCTCATGGAATGCAGAGTCTCTGAAAATGAAAAATCCTCAGGAGGAGAAGCTGAAGGAGTAGAATCATCCACATCAGAATCAGAATAAGGAGGGTACTCCTGCAAGTCTTCAGTCAAGACTCAGAAGCCTCCGAGCATTGCTCAAAACTCTCAAACTCAGGTTCCACCTAGGCCTCTTATCAGGAGGGGGCATAGAACCCCTTATCATAGTAATCAAATCCTCTGCCATTTTAAGCATATGTTTCTTAGGCAAAGACCCTGAGGCACTAGGAGAAACCCCACTGAAGCAACTCTTGGCCTGCCCCTCAAAGTAGCCTTGGAAACAGAAGCGGAGGCTCTAACCACCTTAGGAAGAGAAGGAAGAACAGCCACCTGAGAAGCTCCCTCAGCCTGGCCTACTTCCTGAGAGGATACATCCTGTAACAGTAAAGTCTCTCCCTGAGACTCCAAAGAAACACCTGGCAAAACCTCCGGCTCCACTGAGCCCTCTAAAGAACCGACGTCTGGGACTGTCGGTTCTTCCACTCTAGGCTTTGCTGCTTTGTCCTTGCGTTTTTAGCGAAGCGGCGCCGGAGCATCCGACGGCATTTTATAATTACAACGCTTCCCAAACACTAACCTGGCACAGTCTAACCTTCTCTTAATAGTGCGTTTGTTAAATCTAGCACAAGAGCGGCATCCAACAACGTCGTGCTCAGGCCCTAAACAAGGTATACACAAAGTATGGTAATCCCTATGAGGTATCTGTTTCCCACAAGAAATACAGTTATTCACTTTTCTGACATCCGGTTAAATACTGAGGCAAGAAAAAACCAAAATATTCCCCAACGGGGTACTTAGCCAACTTTGATTCGGTCTGAAACTCTGACTTCAGAAACTTTCAGAACGCCAACCTGCACTCGCAAAATTGCTTCTGCATCGGACCATGCGGCAAAAAAGACTGAGGTTATGACGTCGGTCATGCGCATTAGTACCCTGACGTACTGACGTCAGTCTAATGCGCCGTGACCGACGTCAGCCATATACTTTGGTATTCGGGCCGACTGGACAGCGGACTACCCCCAATAGTTAGGACTGCAGCAATGTGGAATGAAGAACATCTCAATATCTACCATGTGGCTACCTGGAAGTACAAACACCTTCTTTAGTGACCACTGTTTACAGGCTATAGGAGTTCAATATTCACACCACTGAATCCTAATATGTGATGTGGTGATCCCACCACTGCCAACCAAATGTGACACTCCACCACTGGACCAGTAATCAATGAGCCTCAATCCTCACCACTGGCAACAGTGAGGGATGTTCACCTGGAGGATAACAGGTACACACACAGAATTTCCAGATGCAGCTCTCTGCATCAATTGCAATTTCACTTAAGAGCACACAGAGACCACAGTCAGTCTGGCTACTTTCTCCCTCTTTCTCCAGATCCCCAAGACTCCCCACTGGCACAGCTACAGAGTTGAGATATCAGCTGACTGGCCAAGCCAAGATCTCCATCACCCTCTCTATCAAACCAGTGCATTGTGTCCCTGCCCAAGTAGTTGACACATACACTTTGAAGTTTGATTTACACACACACACACACACACACACACACACACACACACCTGGGAATGGCTGGCACAGGTTTACTAGCTATGCCCTCTTCTGCCCAGACTATTAGATAGGTATCACTGTCACCAGCCATATCCTTATCAGCTACTTTAAGGCCCTTAACAAAGGGTATCTAATCTTACTGTGTAATGTTACTATCAATACAAATGGTAGTTTAACCAAGAGAAAGGCTATTAGGAGTGATCTAGACAGTGTCACCACATAAATATGCAAATACTCTCAGAACTTAAATATGTCTCACAAATATCAGCCACAATGAAAGGTTTAAATACATTTAATAATAAATAATAAAATAACAAGACAACACTAAATATATATTCACAGTGACATTAGAGTTCAAAACCACAGGAAATATTTAAAACAACACTGCAGGACAGTCTCAAATAAATAAAGAAACATACCTATACTAAGCTTTGCTATATTCCTGACTATAACTAAGAGAATTATACTATTCCCTAGTAACTTAATTAATTAGAGCAAGGCATATGTGGTGAATAGTTCTTGTTGTCAGGTCCAAGACAAAGTACAGAATGCTCTGCCTCACTTAGAGACTTCTCAAATTAATATCTAAAATATTACTGCTGGGATAGCTTGCAGAATGATATCAATTCTTGTCATCTGACTTCTAGTTCCCAGGTAAAACCCCCATTCCTGAAGCGGGCAGTATTTAGCATCTACCTGTAAAAATATACAGACAAAGGTTTTTGCTCAGATTTTTCGCAGATGCTGGACGTCATAAAACAATTGCATTCCTTCATGCTTCTAAAGTAGTAATTAGTTCACTCCAAAAACAAAACAGAAAGCTTCCTAGTGCAGACTTTGCGTCTCTAGCTGCAATAAAACCTGTCAGATAGCCTCTTTTATGACTTAGCCTATAAAGTAGTTTAATTTCAGATATTTTTCTAAAGTTTGCTGGACTGAGGTTAACCCACAATTTTATCTGTTAAGCATATACATTTAAACAATTACAATAGTGCAGGTATATTTCTGTTCTCTTCCAGCAGGGCGCACACTTGGTTACATTTCAAACACAACTCTTCACAAATACGTTTGCAACATACACATCTGTACAAGCAGCTTGATTTACAGATGACATACCTTTCTAATACATTTGTAACACAAGCATCTTATATAAATCATTTTGATATTCACCAATGACATAATTATTTACAAAATTCCTGGCAGTATCTTCTTTTTCCACACTTCTTCCCCCCTTCAAAGACTCAAGCTAGTTTCGCAAGTGACCATTGATAAATGTTGCTTGAGAGGGGTGAGCCTATCTGGGAATACATTACCCCATACCCTGTTTTGAGGTTCCATTTGCCTTGGTATTACTAACCCCAGTACAATGCTGCACTGTCATATCATATTCCTGCAACCCTAGCTCCACCACAGTAACTTGGGATTTTCTTGCTAGCTGGCTGTAGCCATGGACCCCCCTCAGACTCTTCCTGCCTTCTACTGCAAACACTTAGCACCAGAGACCCCCTATCATGGAGATCATATTGTTAACATGGTACAGTTTGTGCCCCTGTCTCCTGCCTAGCAGTTTTACCATTTAGTTAACATCACTGACCTTTCTAACCAATTTGAAGGGTCCCTCCCAAGCTGCCTGCAGCTTGTTGTGTCTGACAGGAATAAGAATGATAATATGCTGCCCCAAAGCATATTCTCTAGCTCGAGCAATCCTGTCATACCAGACCTTTATCTGCTGTTGGGCTTCCACCAGTTTCTCCTGGGCCAAGCCCATGAGGTCGCTGAGCCTTGTCCTGAGGTTTAGGACATATGGTACAACAGACTCCTTATGGGATTCACACTCACCCTCCCACTCATCATGAATCAAATCCAGAGATGTCCTCAACCTATGCCCATACAGCAACTCAAAGGGTGAAAAACCTGTGAATTTCTGCTGCACCTCTCTGTAAGCAAACAACAGACGGGACAAAAATTTATCCCAATTCCTCTTAATCTGGTCTGCAAATGCCCATAGCATGGTCTTTAGTGTACAGTTTACCTCTCCACAAGACTATTTGTCTGGGGATGGTATGGTGTGGTCTTTAGGTGCTTTACCCCACAGTGCCTCCACAGACAAGTCAGCAGGTCTGATGTGAAACTGGCACCTCTGTCAGTCAGTATTTCTTTTTGGAAACCTAACCTGCTGAAAATCTCTAACAAAGCATTTGCCACCTTTTCTGCTTAAATGGAGGACACAGCCACCACCTCAGGGTATCTGGTAGCATAATCTACTACCACTAGGATATACTTCTTTTCTGTGGAACTTGGGGTATTCAGATGTCTCACAATATCCATAGCTACCCTCTGAAATGGCTCCTCAATCACAGGCAAAGGCATGAAAGGAGCTTTGACCTTGTCTCCTGCCTTGCCTACATTTTAGCACTGCTCACAGGTCCTGCAGTACCTTGTTACATCACGGGAAATCCCAGGCCAATAAATGTTCTGCATAATACATCTCTTGGTACACTTTATGACCATATGACCTGCAAAGGGAATGTCACGGGCTATGGCTAGAAGTCCCAGTCATTAGGCTCTGGGCACTGCCAGTTGCTGTATTACCTCACCCTCTAGCCCTCCTTCAGGGGTCCACCCTCTATACAGTAACCCTTTGTCCCAGTATACAGATTCCCCTTTTCCTTGAGAATCATGTGTCTCCCTGGCTACCTTCCTCAAGCCTTGTAATGTAGTGTCTGACAGCTGAGACTGTCTCAACTCTCTCTTTGTAACCCTTCCCAGCTCTCCTTCCACAGGAAGTCTGGTATCCTCTGACAGCGGTGCCTCACTGTCAGCCTGGGTACTACTACTCACTTCTGCCCTTGCAGTCACTCTGTCCAAGGGAACATCAGTACCCACTAGCAGCTGTGGCTCACCTTCAGTCTCACTGCTATAGGGTAGCTCCCTCCCTGAAGTAGCCACTTCACCAGTCCTTACTTCAAGTGTGTGGTCTGTCTGGGTCCTCCCCAGGCTACTGAACCCACATGCCTGTTTCCAAGCCTGACTGTGTATAACTGCAGGCACACAAGGTACTGGAAACATTCCCTATCAGGACATCTGCAGGGATATCCTCAAACACACCTACTTTCTTGCTTCCTTTTCCACCCTACCAGCCAAGGTGAAGCCAAGCAAAAGGTGTTTGGAATGGGGTCCCTCCTAAAGCTCTGACGGCTCGAGCACGCCATGCTGCTTTTTAAACATTGCAGGCTTCACAATGGTTAGGTCAGAGGCCATGTCTCTCTTAGTAGTGGCCTGTTTCCCATCTACTACGATAAGATATAACCTCTTGTGGTAGTTTGGTACACTTGCTGTCTTCAGACAACTTACCACTGGCATTGTTATTCCCACTTGCTGGCTCCCCCACCTTTTGTTCCCCACCATGCCTCTGTGGACATCTATATACTACATGGTCCCACTAGCTACATTTAAAACATTTAACCCTTGATCCTGGTCATGTACCTAAACTAGTGTCTTCCCGTTACTGATGGACTTGGTTGGGGAGGTTTAGGCTGCCCACCATGGGTTCCCTTAGACCCATGTGCAGCACTGAGTGTCCCCTTCCTGTGCTGTGATACCTGGCTTGCTAGGTATAGGTCTCCTTTTTTTCTCCAAATCAACTTCGGTGTTGCATTTTCTATCTGCCAACCAGATTCTCATGTCCTCAGACAAAGTGCTAAGGGCTTGTTCCTTCACCAAAAGGTCTGCCAGCTTTTCAAGAGTGGTGGCTGGACACCCACTCACCCACATATGATAATAAATACTTAACTCAGCAATATAATCACACAGATTCATCTGCTTTGTGTCTATGCTCACAAACCTTTTTTCTATAAACTTCAGGTGTTAACTTAATGCACTCTAATAAACATTTTTAACTGCATTATAATTAAGCAATCAGTATCAGACAATTTAAAAACAGCAGTTACAGCTTTACCATGGGGTAAGGGGGCCAGGAACCGTACCCAGAGCCCTTGCTTGATATTACACTGTTTACATACCCTTTCAAACATATGAATAAAACTATTAAATTATCACCCTCTACAAATTGTGGAAGAAATTTACTGACCTTTATTGATTCTGGGGTTCGGTTACTCTCTTCCCCGTTACCTCCATGACTCTGGCAAAGAGTAATCATTTCCTTTTCATGTTGTTTCTGCCTCTAATTTTCTTCGGCTTCCATACATCTCTGTCTCTCTGCTGATTCTAATTCCATTTGTTTCTCCTGCCGTAGTCTCTCTGCTGATTCCAGTTTCAATCATTTGGCCTCCAGTTCAAGTCTCTTTAACTCGAGATGGATTTTTAAGTCCTCTGTGGCAAAGTTGAACTGTCCATTTTTTGATAGCTGTACATCCCCAAGGCCAGTCTGGTTGTCCTCCTGGTTGCTGGTCTGTGATGCAGCTGTGGTTATGGCTGCAATCATTTCTGCTTTAGTCAGGTTGGCATGCACCAGTCCTTTGGCTTGGCACATCTCAGCCAATGGCTCCTTGCCAGCTTGCCATAATCCTCTGCTGACATCCTTGCCTGCTCTCCCTGACTAAGCTAACAAAAAATAAATAAAACTATTGTGATATGAAACTCAATATCTACCATGTGGGAGGATAACAGGTACACACACAGAATTTCCAGATGCAGCTCTCTGTATCAATTTCAATTTCACTTAAGAGCACACAGAGACCACAGTCAGTCTGGGGCTGGTTTCTCTCTCTTCTTCCAGATCCCAAATAAGACTCCACACTGATACAGCTAAAGAGGTGAGATCTCAGCTGAGTAACCAGTCCAAGACCTCTACCACCCTCTCTGTCCAACTACTGCCCAAGTAGCTGACACACACACACTCTTTGAGGTTTGATTTACACACACACACACACACACACACACACACACACACACACACACACACACACACACACACACACACACACACACACCTGGGAAAGGCTGGCACAGGTTTACTAGCCATGCCTCCTTCTGTCCAGACTATAGGGTAGTATTCACTGCCACCACTCACACCTGCCAGCTACCTTAAGGCTCTTCCAAGGGTACACAATATACTGAGTGATATTAATACACATGGTAGTTTGACCAAGAACAGGGCTATTAGGAGTGGCCCACACATTGTCACCAAATAAATATGAAAGTACTCTCAAAACTTAAATATTTCTATACAGATCAACCACAATGAAAAGTTTAAATATATTTAATAATAAATAAAAGAACAACACAGTACTAAATATATATTCACAGTTCACTCCAAAGACAATACAGAAAGCTTCATATTATAGACCATGTGTCTCTAGCTGCATTGAAACCTGTCATATAACCTCTTTTATGGCTTAGCCTATAAAGTAATTTAATTTCAGATATTTTTCTAAAGTTTGCTGGACTGAGGTTAACCTTCCAGTTTCCTCTGTTAAGCATATACATTTAAACAGTTACAATAGTGCAGCTACATTTCTGTTCTTTTCCAGTAGGGCACACTGTGGTTACATTTCAAACATAACACTTTACAAATACTTTTTCAACACACACGTCTGTACAAGCAGTTTGATATATATATATATATATATATATATATATATATATATATATACATGACATACAGTTCTAACACATTTGTAACACAAGAATCTTGCATAAATCCTGATACTCATCAATGACATAAAATTATTTACAAAATTCCAACCAGCTGTGCTGGCAGTATCTCCTGTTGTCACAGTAAGTACTTAAATCAGCAGTATAATCATGTATACTTTCATCAGCCTTGCATCTATGTTCACAAAACTTTTTTCTATAAGCTTCAGGTGTTAGTTTAAAACAATCAAGAAGACAGTTTTTAAGTTTAACATAGTTCAAACAATCTACTTCAGACAATTTTTGCATGGCCTGAACAGATTTACCACAGAGTAAGGGAATCAGGAGCCGAATACAGAGCTCATGGTCTACATCATACTGTCTACATACCCTCTCAAATACACGGATAAAACTAACAAAGTCATCCCAATCCCTGTACTGAGGAAAAGGTTTACTGACCTTTACAGCTTCTGGGGTCCAGTTATTCCCTTCCCCATTATCTGCATGGCCCTTTTGAAGGGTAAGAAGCTCCACTTCATACTGGCACTGTATCTCATTTTCCTTGGCTTCTAAACATCTCAATCTCTTTGCTGATTCCAGTTCATATTGACACTGCTTCTCTTCAGTCTCTAGTCATTTGACACTGCTTCTCCTCAGCCTTCAGTTCATACTTGGCATTGCTTCTCCCTTTCTTCAACATCCAGCTCATACTGATGCTGCTTCTCCTCGACCTCCAGATGTTGCATTCTCTCCTCGGCCTCCAGTCATTTGGTTCCAGGAGCAGTCTCTCTAATTCCAGATGGATTTTCAGGACCTCTGAAGAAAAGGTGGACTATCCTGTCTCAGCAAGCTGCACATCCCCAATACCCAACTGGATATCCTCCGAATGGATGGTATGAGCTGAAGCTGCAACTAAGGCTGAAATCATTGCTTCTTTAGTCAGGTTGGCATGCACCAGTCCTTTGGCTTCACACTCTTTGGCTTACAGGTTCTTTGTCAGCTTACTATAGTCTTCTGCTGACATATTTGCCTGCTGTCCCTGACTAACTTATTAAAAATAAATAAAACTGTTGTGGACTGAGATTCTGTATGTTTACTTTGTGGCTGTTGAGAGTGCACACCTTAAACACAACTATCCACAGCTACTGAAGTTCAATTAAAAATCCCACATGGCTGCCACGAAATAATGTGATGTCCAGATAATATCGCACTGGACTGCCAGCAATAATGTGAGGTCCCTTATTATCCTGGGTCAGCAACTAAGGAGCTTTAATCCTCACTACTGACCCCAATAGGAGACTGTCACTTACACAGGAGTAATATTTCACAATTTTCCCCTAAGAGCACAACAGGAACACATTCTATAACCTGGGGCTGGACTGTATGCTAGTGTTCATCCTTAATGTTACTCCTTATTACACACTTCAGAGCAATGTGTCCCAGGTTAAGACCTCTGATACATTCACACTTAAATAAAATCTCATACATCCAAACACTTCTGGGAAAGCCAGATTTCCAGCTGTGTCCCTTCCCCAAAATAATATGGTACATGTTGCCATCAATCAGACAGCCTACATTCCCTTTTAAATGGTGTCCAATTATGAAAATTAGATATTAAAACAAATGATAGCAAATGACCTAAAGCAGCCAGGCTTTTGGAGTGGCCTGGGAAGTTATCAAAGGAGATATAAGCACTCTCAAATCACTAAAGAAAACACTGATTAACCAGCCACAATGTAAGTTAACAAAAATATTTAATAATGAGCAAAATGATTAAAATATATAAAACGGTAATTTCCAATACAGAAACAGAACTCAATCACTGACCAAATGAAATCAGTACTGAAGTGCAGAAATTCAACATTTAGAAAAACTCTGATTAGTTATAACTGACAACAGAACGCTGCCCCTGATCTAAACTAAATTAGTACAACAGAGTAAAGGTAGGCTTCCAGTTCTTGGTGAGTCCTTTTGGTTATACACTGCACAGTACAACTGACAACTGCAACTGGCAACTAGAACTGGCTGTTAACTGACAACAACTGACTTCAACTGTCTTCAGCAGGCTCTTTTATACACTAGCTTATCTGCCACAACTGTTCCAATTCTAATTTTCATTTCACATTTTGAAAATCAAAAACAGCTGTTTTTTAATGTTCCTTCCTGTCTTTTAGCCTTTGACAGTAACACACAGCAACTGTCAACATTCTGATAGCATCAACTGCAGACCAGCCGATTCTGAAACAGTCTGCCTTTAGAATCTTTTTCACAAATATGCACAGTTAGAAATGTAAAGGAACAATGTTAATCATGCTGGCATATATTACACAGGATAATCTGAAATTAGGTACAAAAACTCAGCCAGATATGTTAGCACAGATGGCAGTGTCTAATTTCTTCACAAAGGCTATAGCTATAAACTATGTACTCACACATAAATTGGTCCAGCAATACCCATAGTTATGGAGGAATGATAAAATTAAGTATTTAGGAGTATGGATTAAAAAGGATTTGGTTCTGGCAGCTAAGGATATGTGGGATGAGACTAAGCAAAAAAGAATACAAAAACTGAGAAACTGGAAGCTACTGCCTATGGATATAGATAGGAAGATACAAGCAGTAAAAAACGTTTTTAGTCCCTTTAGTTTTATACACAGGTCAGGCATATTTTTTATCAACGAGAGGAGAAGACGTGGACAGTAATTAATAAGGAGTTGAATGATTTTCTTTGGGAGGGGAAGAGGGAAAGAGTCAAGTGGGGGTCTATATTACCATGTTGACAGGGCTGTTCCTCGAACTCCTGTATGCTGACACATGTACACCAAAATACCTAAATGTTCAATGGCCACAAAAGCGATTTTTAAATCCCTGGCCCATTGTCAGGAATTTGCCGTTTCCTCCACTGTAGTTTGATCTCGGAGTTGGTATATTTAAGTAGGGGGTGGGGGGGCAAAGCCCCCCACTTCATTGTGTCTGTCAGTTTGTTTAGTTTTCTGTTGGCCCAGCGATTTTTTTTCCCCTTGGAAAAAATTGCTTTTGTGGCCATTTGACATTTAGGTATTTCGGTGTACATGTGTCAACATAAGGGCTTTCGATGAACAGCCCCATCAACATAGTAATATAGACCCCAAGTGGGATAAGGTGATGCTCCCAACAGAACAAGGAAGTTTAGGATTACCTGATTTGGAGGGATATTTCAGAGCTACCTCTTTAAGGCTCTCATATATAACACAAGCAGAAAGGCACAACTCAACGTGGAAAGGGGTGATGATGAAGCAGGGGTGTAATTCAAGAAATAAGGAAAGAATGGAATTTTGGAATCAGATAAGGAGAATAACAGTCACACACAATGGAGAGATGAAAAGTCAGCAAGCAAAGGAGAGGAGTAGTGCTGAAACTGAATTCATCCTCAAGTCTTGGTGAGTACTTTTGCGAGGTAGACCCTGTTTTCACAAAATCTAACCAAGGTGACACCGATATATAGACTGTATTTATATAGCATATATCATGGACAGAAGTAGGTCAAAAATTAAAGAGATAGCTGGGTGCACAAGACCCAGGATAAAAAAGTGCCCAATCCTGGTAAGCCCATTGGTGCCAGGACTGATAAAATGACAGTGTAGCCCCCCTGTTGTAGAAAGAAGTAGCAGGTCACAAAAATTACAAAAACTGGTAGGCCAAAGAAGAGCCATAAAGACAACAGAGTGGACTATTGAGGATAAGAAAGAAATTATGTATGGTTACTAATTATGCAAAAAGCTCAGAATTTCCAGACACAAGATATACAAAATGATTAAGAGAGGAATTAGAGGAAAGAAAAATACTTCTGCAAGAAAAACTGTCAGAAGCTTCAAATGAAAATTTGTTTCATTAATACAACAGAATTGTGAAAAACAGTATATAGATCAAGAAACTTTGATCTGTTTGGAAAAAGAAGCATCTGAGGAAATGCGAAAATATAAACAACAAAACCTAGAGATATTTGAACAATACAAAAAAGAAATATGAACATGGGGAAAGAGAGATCTGATATGGTGCAATATTTATACAAAGGAGAAAGCCAAATTAATCAATATAAAGAAGGCAGCCCCAAAGATATTCGAAGAGAAATACAGGCAAAGGCATCCGGATATGGAAAATTTTACAATAAAAAAATATCACAAAGATGGAATGTAAAAAAGAAGATTAGTAAAGTAGAATTTAGAAAAATAGAAGTTGAAGTTATGGAGTGCCTGCGAAGTGAAGGATTTGGTGTAGAAGATCTAATACAGGTTACATCACAGCATGATGGAGTCAGTCCCCAGAGTAAGGAGAAACAAGAAGATCAGGAAACATCTGAAGAGGAAATATGGACATGGGAAAGAAAAATAAATTTAATAAGGTGAAATAATTATGCAAAGGAGAAAGCAAAACTAACCAATACAAAAAGAGCAGCACCAAAGATATTTGAAGAGAAATACAGGCAAAGGAATCCGGACATGGAAAACTTTACAATACAAAAAATAAGAAGACAAAGAGGAAAAGTAGAAAATGAGATTAGTAATGGAGAAGTTAAAGAGACAGAAACTGAGGTTATGGAGTACCTGCAAAGTGAAAAATTCAGTGTAGAAAATCGAATGCAGAAAGCACCACAACAGGATAGAGCAATGGATATCCAAATTAAAGGGAAGCCAGTGGAACAGAAAGCAATTGTTTAGGTGCCATATCAAGATATTTTGGAGCTTTCCACAGGAAATCAGTAAAAACATTCACTTGGAGCTAGAAGCAAGGAAAGGAACAGGGAACTGTGGTAACTGAAGCAGTCAATGTTGAGGAGTGATAGGCCAATGAATTCCCATATGATAGAGCAACAGATGGCACAGGATAAAACTGAACAGAAGGTGCCATGGGAAGATGCTATAGAACTTTCTATAGAATCCCCACAGGAAATGGAAAACAAGGGATCTGCCCTCAGTTTGGAAGAAAATGAGCTAAGAGAAAAGTTACTTGATTTAATAGACATCGATAGATATATTAAAATCAATGACAGAAATAGACTGGAGGTCAATAAAACCCAAAGAGTCAGAACTCTGATAAAACAAATGAATGCAGTCATTAGAACTGTTCATAGAGATCCATGTGATATAACAGAAGTAAACAGGATATATTACTGTGCTGCTAAACTGATAAAAGTTCTACCACAAGAGCACAGGGTAGTGAGGGAAAGGAAGGGGAGAAATCAAATACCATCATGGAAGTATCGAATAGAGAAAACTATAAAGCAATTAAGACAAGCACTGTCACTCTTAGAAGACTATAGAAGAGGGACTAGATCAACAAAAATACTAAGAAAGACAGATGCAATTAAAGCAATGCACAGTATTAGAACAGACCAGGATCTATCATGCACTATCACAAATAACAAACTTAAATATTTCAGCACAAGCGGAAAAACTTAGAAGATACACAGATAAATATAAAGGAAAAGTACAAAAGAAGCAATTTATTGATGACCCAAAAACGTTTTATAGAGAATTGGGAAATAAAAGTAAAAGGAATTGAAAGACCACCAAAAAAAAGTGGAAGTAGATACATTTTGAAGAAGTATCTATGAAGATCTCGTGGAACATAAAGTTGCTAAATGGATAGAAGAAGTAAAATAAATAATAAGAATTT
The DNA here is from genome assembly GCF_019279795.1 of Protopterus annectens. Lineage (NCBI taxonomy): Eukaryota > Metazoa > Chordata > Ceratodontiformes > Protopteridae > Protopterus > Protopterus annectens. The sequence goes on from NC_056731.1 coordinate 715,873,201, forward strand.
TAAAAGTGCAGGTAATGAAATGGGATGAAGTAACAGCCAGAGAGATTGAGACAAAGTTAAGAAAAGCCTCTAATTGGAAAACCCCAGGCCCAGATGCAGTACCTAACTTTTGGTTAAAAGTATTAACATCTTTGCACAAGGATTTAGCCATGGACTGTTTATACCCAATTGTCAGGACTGCAGCAAGGGAAGACGAAGAACATCTTGCAAGCTACCCATAAAATTATAGACTAATAACTTGCCTTCTGACGACATAAAAACTATACATGGGAATTGATGCCGACAGAGTTTATAGTCACTTAGAAGAAAAGTCAATTATGGCAGTAGAACAAAAGGGCAATAAAAGAAAGTCATATGGAACAAAGGATCATTTGTTGTTAAATAAAGTCATACTGCAGAACTGTAAAAAGGGGAAGAATTTAAGTATGGCATGGATTGACTATAAAAAAGCATTTGATAGTATCCCACATTCATGGATAAAAGAGTGCTTAAAAATGTATAAGACACACCCTACACTGATCGACTACATTACAGTGACCATGAAACAGTGGCAGACCACTTTGCAATTAAGCCATGATAAAGGACATATTATTATCCCAGGGATAAAAATTAAAAGGGGGAGGGGGTTATTCCAGGGTGACTTTATCACTATTGCTATTCTGCCTTGCCGTTTACTTAACTCAGGCCATGGCTACAATTTGTTTCCTAAAAACAACAATGTGTAAAGACTTCTCATCTTCTCATTGTCGATGATTTAAAACTGTATAGCTCATCAGATGAGGAACTGAAAGCACAGCTGCAGGTCGTCAAAACTTTTTCAGATGATATAAGAATGTCATTTGGTCTTGATAAGTGTGCAAAAGCAACCTTTAAAGCAGGAAAACTGCCGCACCATGAAAATATCCGTTTGGGACAAGAATCTGATGTAAAAGAACTTCAGCAAGAGGGAGTGTATAAATGTTTGGGAATTGATGAAGGATCAACAATAAAACATGAACAATAGCAAATAAAACTTAGTAAGAAATACTTTAGAAGACTTAAATTAATCCTGCAAACAGGGTTGACATCTAGGGACAAAATCCAAGCTATAAACTAATTTGCTCTTACTGTCCTAACTTACAGATTTGGAGTGACTGACTGGGCCCAAAATGTGTTGGACAGATTACATAGGAAACCAAGAAGGATGCTTCATGCTCACCAAATGATTTATAAAAATTAGTGTATACCAAGATTATATATTCCCTGTTCCGAAGAAGGGATGGGTTGGGTCTCCTTGAAAGTGATTACATTTATAGATCTGCAATCGTGGGACTCCACACATATCTCCTGACCCCAGAAGACCCAAATGTAGTGAAAGTTTTGAAACATGAGGAGAATAAATCTAAGATGACTTCTCTGCTTAATTTAGCAGAAGCATATCGGCATCAAGCAGGAATGGAAATCAAACCCGAAGTAGATAAAAATCAGTCAGCAACAGAATGTGCTAAAAAACAAAAGAATGAATATAAGGTGAAGGACCAGATGCGAAGGCAAGAGATGTGGAAAAATCATAAATATAGTTGCAAGTATAGAAAATTTCTGTAAGAACCTCATGTTGATCAGGAACAAACACAGGAATGCTTAAGGAGAGGCAAATTCAAACCAAGAGAAGAAAGGTTAATACTGGCAATCCAAGATAGTGGGCTATGTACATGCTGGTTTACAAAGTCCATTGAACATGTGGGAGAAACACACAAATGTAGGTTTTATAAAATTGAACTGGAAACAGTCGCACACCTCATTGCTGGGTGTGACATATTAATGGCAGAAGGACTGTATACTGAAAGGGATAACAATGTGGCAAGACTGTTGCGCTGGGAGTGTACAAACATTATGTTACTAAAGTTGCTGAAAAACACTGGAAACATCAGCCACAAAGCATCATAGAAAATGATGAAGTTTATATCACATGGGATCACCTATTACCAACAGTTCAAAAGATAGATGCTAGAAAACTGGATATAGTGGTCCATGAAAAGTAGAGAAAAGTAGCATTGATCATTGAAATTGCTACACCTACTGACTACAGTAACTTGCACGAAGAGACACAAAGTCATAAAATATCAGGATCTGCAGGCAGAAACGAGAGCAATGTGGAAAAAAGATACCCAGACAGTTCCAATAGTAGTTGGAGCAACAGGACTTACAAAAAATAATTTACAATCATATTTAGATATGTTACCAATCCATGTAACCCCATACAAATTGCAGAAGGATTCATTACTGGGAACATTGCAAGTGCCATGAAGAGCACTTTTGGCTGACATCAAAGATTGAAACAATACTAATTTCATGAACGTTAATTGTATTTTGACTTAGGAATGGGGTCCATTCCCATCATAGTATTAGAAACCCAACAGATATGGAGAAATTACAAAAGATTGAAACAATATTATATTCATAAAGCAGCAGAAAGTATACTAAGATCTAAGCCAACACATGAATGGAGAAAGAAGATTCTGCCAATAGGGATAACTGCAATTAGGGGTACAGAGAACAGACAAGAGGGGGCTGGAATTTACTGGAGGAAGCTGGCAGAGGAACCAATGTATTGAGAACAAATAAATACAGAAGGAAAGGTAATAGAATGGGAACAGGCCAAGAAGACATTTGGCTTGCAGGCTAGTGACTGCCTTTCGTATCAGGGATTGATATCAGAATAGATACAAAAAAAAGGAGATAGGGGAATCCTAGATGAAGTACCTGCACTAGTTGAGCTTTAATTGAATCTAGAAGAGAAGCTGCTGTTAAAAAAGGATAATTAGTAGAATATATAAAATATTGCATGACAACTACAGGAATGAATCAGAAGAGAAAAGAAAGGGAAGAGAGATTAGATATGTCAGTCACAAAGAAACAATGGGAGGATATATCTATGGCTCCCAGATATGCAACAAAATCTGGAAGATTTAGGATATTTGCTCTGAAGTGTTTGCATACATACTTTTATACCCCAAGTAATCTTCAAATAATTTTTCCTCAGGTAAATGGCAAATGTTAGGGGTTTGATAGGGAAGAAAGCAGTAACTAGGAACATATGTTTTGGGAGTATAATGAGTTGGTATACTGCAAAGTACTCTGTCAGGAATACTGGGTGAGCTAATGAGTGCATCTAATGAAATACATTTTGGGGGGGGGGGGGCTGGGATACAGAATCTAAATCACCTAGACACAGTAAGGTTTTGTTAGTTTAATTCTGGTGGCTACCAAAAATGCAATTACTAGAAAATAGAGATCAAAATTTAAACCAACTATACTTGAAGTAGTGAATATTTTGACAGAAATAAAAGAACAGGAAGTGAGATATTTGGAAAAGGGTAGGAGTAAGTTACACAGATAAAATGGAAACTGTATGGAACAATACATGCAGAAAAATGTTTTGGAGGAGGAATGAGGTTTAAGAGAAGGTAGGAACTGAACAATTTGTGCAATGTTGCTTAGACTATACATGACATATATTGTTATACATCCTATAATGTTTATAAATGTGAACTTGTTAAAATGGTTTGAATACTTTCACATAAATGTAAGCTGCTATGCCACAAGTGATAATTCAATAAAGGTGTTTTAAAAAATTGGCTCAATGCAACGGACCTGAGAACGAGACATAATAGGCTGATGAAGAACATTTGTTAGCATTTCCGAGTGGTTTTGAAAGCAAAAGACAAGCAATTTCTGCAAGAATGCCTATTACCTTTGCAATATCAGAAAAGTAATGAATGAATAATGTACTCTACTGTCAATTTGAGCAAATACATGTTATTATCTGGTTCATTTTAAAACATGCCTGCCCTTTTTGCCTATTACTGTCCTGTCTCAGGTGTTGGGAAAATGAATGCATGATGTAGTCCATTGTGCATGACATGTTGTTTGTAAAACTTCTTCTTTGACCAGTACTAACCAAACTCTCCCTTGCAACTTAATGTAACTGTAGTATAAGCCACCATTTGGCATTGACAACTACTTGTTTAATGTACAGCACTGCTGCGTATGGGTCATGTTCAACAATGTATTATAAACAATGAGGTTTAATTTAAGCAGTATAGAAAAGTCTATGACTAAACAGTTTAGGTAACTATTTGCATCAGGATAAGATGAAACATCAATAAAAGATAAAGATTAGAGGCAGTAAGCAAACTGGGCAAAAAAGGCATCACAAATGCACATGAAAAATTAAAACAAAAAGTCTCTTAAGTCAATGCATTATACTCATGCACCTGATTCTTATTGTAAGTAAGGACAAATACTCAGTTCTAAAACATTAAGACATTCTTTACAACCACAACAGCCGGTTGTTCTACTCTAGAGCAATTGGTAAGAAGAGAGTGACTAGATCTTTAATTCTCAGACTGCATCAGCAAACCTAAGTTATCAGAAATCATCAGTGGTGAATCAAGTGGCCTACAGACCTGTTCACAATGTTTATAGTAGTACAGAGTTAAGGCGCTAAGTTTTGAGTCCCAGATTAAGTAATTTATAATAATAATGAATGCTACCATAAGCCAATGGCAGACCTAATCTCTAACAGCATGAATTTAGTCAGCTGGAAAAAGGCTGCCAGTTTTTACTACAGTTTGGAGATGCATATCATGTGAAAGCATTAGATTAGTGTTTTTTTTTCTTCCATTCATCACAGCCTGTGGATTACTGGATCCAATCAGATCCAAAGTTGTCACCTTAGACTCTTCAACTCCAAAGCTTCAACTCCACTCCCATAATGCATGGGCCTCCCTGTATCTCCACCTCCACTCCCATAATGCATGGGCCTCCTTGTATCTCCACAGATCAAGTCTGCTCTACTGTATTTTAGGGATCACTGGGAAGAACCCCAACCATATAAGAACAGGAGGACCAACAAAATGTCCCAAAGGTTGGCTTCGGGCAAGCATGCACAGTATACCAGAAGCCACTCAAACAGGATGGCAATTTATAAGGATGGAAGGAGGGAGCAATGGCTGAGATGGATGGAAGAACACAAGACAGATGTAGCGTTATGGTAAGTACATAGCTTTCGTATCCAATGTTATCTTTTCTATCAAGTCCCCAGCCAGTCGAAAAAGGGTGGCATCAGGAGAGAATATTCTGTAAATAGGTGGAGCCAAAGGTTGACCTGGATCTGGACTGCATATGCAGTCTCTAATGTTTCACACAGGTGAGTACTAGACCACACAGCTCCTGCACAATTATTATTTACGGAGGCCTGAGAACAAATGCAGTGGAAGAAGCAAGAGCTCTGGCTGAATGGGCTTTAGGTTTGCCAGGTAAAGAAATGTCTTTTGTGGAATAAATACAATTGGAAAGCCAGTCCAGATTTAGAAATGGAAGGTTTGACTTTCTGATAGCTTTAGTAATTTCTGGATAAAATCTCAGATGACTTAAGAACATCTAAACACTGAAGCATATCCCCCCAAATTACTAATTCAAATTTGACTCAGAGGCCAATATAGGTAAGAAGGAAGGATCAGGCCACAGTGTAACTCCATCCCTAAGGAAAATAAGATCTTGGACTGAGATTACTGATACAAAAACAGAATTATCCAAAACAGTAACTTCAAATCTATGGTAGCAGCTGTTTCAAAGGGAGGCCTAATCCTCACATGCAACGGTATAGACCAATCCCAAGGCGGTACTGGATTCCTAATTGGATCAGAAGAACAGTACTAGAGCAGTACCCTTCAAGAAGGCTTTGGATAACCTGAGAGAAGCAAAAGGTGTGTTAGCCATACTGACATGAAAATATGAGATGGTCACAAATAGAGCCTTAACAGTGGAATAACTAAGACCAGAATGGAACAGATCTGCCAGAAAATATAAAATTGCTTCTAAAGGGGCAGAAAAGGGGGGTCCAAACCCTTAGCCATAGTCCAAATAGAAATCCTTTTCTACTTGCTAGTGTGAATCTTTTGGGGAGGAAGAAAGAATGTAAACAACTCTGTTAGAAAGTTTGGGGTCTCTGGCTATCACTGGAATTGGAAGAACCAAACAGTCAGCCTGAGAGATTTGAGATTCTAGCGTGGCTGACCTGAAGGATGTGATATCAATTCTAGAACAGAATTCAGAACTCAAGGAGGATGCAACAGATGGGGGCCTCTGAAAGGGGTAACCATTCTGGTCTTGATCAAAAGGGGGCTATGAGGATCATAGACTTTGTACAATCGACTACTGTATGTAAGGATTTTGTTTCAAGGGCATAGCGAAATATACATGCATGAGACCTGGGGCCAAGCATGGAGCAATCCATCCCTTGTTGACTGCCCCTAGGGAAAGGGGCAAAGAAACTACAGCACTTGGTGTTGGAGGGGAGATGCAGAGAGGGAGAACACAGCTGAATACCTGCACTGCTATCATTGGATTGCGGGAGCATTTGTGAGAAATTAGGATGCTCTTGCTCAAGCTATTTGCTGTAATGCTGGATTTCCCCAGGATGTTTGTTGTTATTACAGAGTGTTGCAAGGAAATCACCCATTACCACACTCTCATGAGGTATTCACAAAATCCAGGAGCCAGAAAAGCTGAAAAAAAACTTTACTCGATTAAAATAAAAAAAACAAAAATGTCCACCAAAATACAACATACACATTAAACACTTAACAGAATCACTGCATTTTTCGTCCCCAATTTAAAATGAGTTATATTTAAAATGTACATTGTACTTTAAGCATACATTTTTCATGAAGCTTCTTATAGTATTTGATTAGCATTCATTTTAATTGTTAATTAGGTTGTACAATTATTTAATTAAGATTCTAATATACAAGGGATTCAGAAGGAAAGGGTTGTCCATGTCTGAAGAAGTCCTAAATTATTTATTATTTATTTATTTTATTTTACATTTGTTTGACGGGTTGGTCACCATTAATGAAGAGGAGAAAAAGGGGACCGAGAATAGATCCTTGGGGAACACCGATGTTAGTGGGAAGTAGGTCTGAAAGGGATGAAGGGATGAAATTGCTGTGATTCTGTTAAGCATTTAATGTGTCTGTTGTATTTTGGTAGACTTTTTATTTTTATTTTGATCAATTAAAGTTTTTTTGGCTTTCCTAGCTCCTGGACTTTGTGAATACCTCTACAGTGCCTGTTTTGTTACATTTAAAACAATCTTACTGAGCTCAAAAGTGGGCATCTTCAGCTATGCCATCCTGCACAAGCACATACCTAAGCCTCTGACCACAGACATGGCATTAGCAAAGTTGAAATTGTGCCGGTTACATAGAAGTCAACTATGAAGCCACTGTACTGGTTTAAACCAGCTTATCTTTAACTCCTGAGTCAGTAAGAGCTGCTAGGTTTTCCAGTGGCCTACCAACAGGAAGACTGCAACCTGGAGAGGTAGGACAAACAGCTGAGGGATTTAATCTCCAGTATGACATAGAAGTACATACTCTTGACACCCAGTACAAAGCTTCAGACTACTTACAAGGTGGCAAGATGAAAATGTGTTGATGTCTCTAGATTCTACGCTAGACCAAACAAAGGAATTTCCTTTCCGCTGTGTGTGGAACTGTATGTGGCACCAATTTTTTGCAATTCACTCATTTCATTTCAGCCAGATTGACTGATACACACACTGATGGGTACTGCCTTTTATGTGCATTTAAATTAACATATATACGAAAGATAAATCAGCCAAATGTCCACTTTAATGGATGAGCAATGTTACTGAATACACCTTCAAAAAAAACAACGGATTATAAAACCAGAGTGAAAACGTCTATCCTTGGACGCTTAGAAAAATTTCTCTCTTGTCTGAAGGACACTTGTAAAGTGGATCCACCTTCTTGGAAGCACAATGATCAGAGTCTAGATACTTCCAGACTGTGATTATAGCATCCTTGAGGACCAGTTCCTTGACTGGATTGACCCACGGCCCTCATCCTACCAAACAGACATTATAGATTCAGAGTTTGACAGGTTAGTAGTATGCAGTAGGTTTTATTTACCATATATAGCTTGACTATGCAACCTAAGAATTATCACCTGTAGATTTACCTTCTTTGGTGATAATCACTATATTACTAACCATGGGCTAAATGCATATAAACCCATCCAATCATCAATAATTAATTAGAAGGAAGCTAAAATGTTACAGCATTTAACAAACAAGGGAAGTTTATTACATAGGTATGGAATCCTTTAGGTAACAACTCTGCCTCTCAAAAAATAATTTGGGTAATGAACCTATCCTTTCAATAAGTCTAATTATTTATGTTACAATCTAACTTCATTGTTCTGGAGTGAATGTTCCTAAAACTGCTAATGCTTTTAAGGTACAGAATATCTAGTAAAACTGGGTCTTTCATAGTCCTCAAGGCAAAACAGAGTTATGTAAGAGTCTGGTATGAAATGGAAAAAGTGAAAGGAGCCTAGTCCTTTGATACCCTTGTTAGGAAATATTAAGGTCTTTTGAGTTGGGATATGTGTTTGGTAAGATACAATGTTAGAATAAGGATGGTTAATAAACGACAAACATGGCAGGATAAGAGCTCTTTGGATCCTGAGGCCATAACTTTGATAATTAATTGGGCAATGGAAAAAGATTTCCTTACTTTGGCTGATGCTTGATGATCAAAGGACAATTCATTGTTGATGAAAATACCTAGATCTCTAATAACTGTACTCAACTTAGCACACTTAATCAGTGGGAAAGACTTGTTTCCCAAATGAGATAGCACCACATTTTCAAATTAAGTCTAAGACCATAGTCAGAACACAAGGTGTGGACTCTGTCTAACCCTTTTTGGAGCATTTAAAAGTCTTTGAGGAACCAGCAATAACACCCAATTTGCAGTCATCTGCAAACTTGGTCAACCACAGACATCTGTCTTCCCATCAGAGAAGTAGATGCCAAAGAGAATGAATGGGGACACAGCACAATGTCTTAATGGATTCTAATTGTAACTACTCTATTAGATCAGAAGGTACAACCAACTCTCACAATATGTGCATTATCAGAAGTTGTAAAGTGCACTGGCAATACCGGCATAAGGGATCACATTAAACACCTTGGGAAGGTTGAGTTAAGTGGCATGGAGAGAATGACCCTCATCAATGGCATCAATCACACTCTCAGAAAAAAATCAACTAAAGTAAGAGAGCCATAGGACACCCCATCGTGAGACACATTGATGTAGAACAAACTAGACTGACCAAGGACAGGGTTATGGTTAGTTGCCCATAAGGGGCCAGGACTCATCACATCATGCAATAACTCAGGTCCTTGAACCACAAGTATCCATATGGCACATTCACAGTACACAGTATATGTGACAGTAAATGAACTTCTGACGTAACAAAACAGCATTTGGATAACATTAAGGAATCAATAGCAGCGTCAGCAAAAACCTCCACTCCTGTGAAGCACTGCTTACCGTGGAATGCAAAGATATATGCATCATTATGGAGATTTGGTTCAAGACAACTGACAGCACCCAATCAGTGCAAGGTTTCAATGCCTACAATACCTTCAAACCCACCACACTGGATAAAGGCACTAAACGTGGCAGTGTCCCTATATCTGTTAAACAAAATGTAACCTCCGAACTCCTCCATGTCCAGCTTACCATTAACAAGACCCCATGTCACATCTTAGATAACTATAGGACCCCTTTATATTCCCAACTGTCCATACCTTCTACCTGACCAGTATGGAATCCCTAAGCATTTGGCCAAACACCATTCTCCTAGGGTACTTCAACTACTCTTCCATAAAATGGAAAACCAATACATCCCCAAACATGTATGTCCAGAGATTTCTGGACTTCAAAAACAAACTCATTGGATTAGCTAGTCTGCACCCAACCAGGAAGACAAAATCCTGGACTTGGTTCTCAACAATATGGGACAGCTCTGCTCCCCACCAGTTGCAACCCCATCTCCCTAGTCAAACTGGACCATAAATCAGTCATTTTCACAATAAGACTTGAAGCTAGAAGCATAATCAAGTAACTCAGTATTCAGAAATTATGCTAAAGCTGATCTTCTAAAACTGAGTGTTGACCCACCTAAATTCAACATACTCTGCCACCCTAATAACCCATCTGTGAATGTGGAATCCTTCACTATCAAATTCTATGCACACATAAGATAGCTGCACAGATACATCTGTACCTCTCCACAGCATATATAACACCAAATGTAAGAAATAAAACCCTTTTGGTGGAGCCCAAATATAATCAGGCTCTCCAATACAAGGAAAAATCTCACTGCACATAAAAATAAATGTAGCTCTCCAAATGCCAAAAATGATCTTGCTAAATTTAACAGGGAACTCCAGTCCTTGACCAAATCAATCAAAATAAGGTATGAGGTATAAATAGCCACCCAGGCAAAAGACAATCATAATTAACTATGCTAGAAACCTCAGAAACAGCTAATAGTAAATAATATCACATACTCTGACTCTTAAGATATAGTCAGTCTAACAGCAGAAAAATATAGCTCTAGCTCTACCCACCCAAACACCCCAAAATCACATACCGACATCCACTCTCCTCAGATCTCCCAGGACAAGTCCTCAAAAAACTATCTAAGGCCAAGAACACTGCTTCTGTGAGGCTGGATATCATACCAGGTTGCATACTGGTTAGCCTAAAACAAGACCTCATCCTCCAAACAAGGTTTGTGCAGGAGGAGTGGAGAACTGCAACAGTCATCTGCCAGTACAAAGGTGAGGCGTCAATGGACTCAGGTAGTTACAGACTAATAAGCCTGACAAATCCCATGCATAGGGCTATGGAAAGGATCATTATGGAATTAACATATAAGGACATAATCAACTTACAAACTTTTGAACCGAGCCAGTTCAGTTTTGTCAAGAGCAAATCCTGATTATTTAATATGGTTGACTTCTTTGAGAAGGTTACTGAAGTAATTGTTGAGGGAAAATCTGCACATATTGCATATCCAGATCATACAAACGCATCTGACTCCATCCCACACTTAGGTATATAGTTGATACTCTCACCCAACTAAATGTAAATCCTTATGTAACTCAGATAGAAAACTGGCTCACAAATATCTACCACCTCCAAAAATCTAGCGGTGTAGCTTAGGGTTTAGTTCTCAGCCCACTCCTCATTGGTATTTATTCTTGGAGGTCAAAGTTAATGTTAAGGTCTTATGGATGACCAAGTTTGTAGATGATAAAAGTTGGTGCCATCATAAACTCTCTAGAAGACACCAAGATCCTCCTGGATGGACTTTTCCAAACAAACAGCTGGCCTAAAGCTAAACACCAAAAAATGTATAATAATAACCTTTGGCAAGCATGACATCCTCTGCAGCTAACACATCAACAACACAGCACTGTAAGTTGACCTAGTAGTGATGGACTTGGGAACCCATGAAGACAATTAGTGGTTATTTGATCATATATCTACTACTGTAAGGAAGTCATTCTTCATTGTGCAGCTCTCATTAATAAGGGTATGTCATCTAGGCCCAGGTAGTTTATCATCTCACTGTATTTTTCATTTATTAGGCCAACCACTGAGTATAATGCCCCTTCACTATATACCTATCCAAATACATGACACAACTTTGATGACTACAGAACTTTCACAACAAGAAAATCAATGGCCTAAATCATAGAAACTACACTGATCATCTTAAATCCCTGTCCTTCTTCTTGGTATCTTACATGCTACTCTGGGGTGATCTCTGCATCGCTTACAGAAACTCTACCAGCCCCATCCTTTCAGACCTACTGCACATCCACAAGTCCAATACCACATCTATTCTCCAGAGCTGAAGCACATATCCTGTAGAGAAGCCGAGATTACACAACTTAAGGAGGGTTTCATCAATGGTGTACATTGCACTGACCACAATGCAGACTGGAATATTGTCTGAGCCCATGGGCGTGTTATTTTTAGTTCCAGGATCAATTCCATAATGATAATGTGAGGGGCAGAGTTTCAAAGGAGGGCACACTGGGCTGTGAGGGAGACAAAATTTTGAGCTAAATTTGTCATCCAGAACATCTGCTATGACCTCTGTGTCATAACAGGTAGATTAGCTCACTTCCAGTACTGGGTATTAATTCTAATGCACCCAATATAGTTGACAAAAATCTTGTGATTATCCTTTGAAAAGTTCACTACCATCAATTCATACTTGGCCTTACTTTTCCAAATGATGATTAAATCTCCTCCTGACTGATGATGAAAACATTTCTATATGATCTGTATAATTTTCTCCTATTATAAAGTATACTTATCTGAGAATTCTACCATAATGACCTTTCCCAGAACTTCCCACCATACTTATATCTAACAGGTATTGACTTTTGTACAGTGGCTGAGATGGCTGTAGAAATCCAGGGTAAATGTGGTATCTTAAAAGATCAGGTCAACAAGGTTATATGCACTTCTGAAATTTTTAATGCCATAAGACAGGGATACAAGACTACCTTTAGAGTAGTCCCTGAATACTGTTGAGTTTTTAGGCAATTCAGCACTTATTTTGAGCGAAAAATTAACAGACTTGTCAGTCAGTTTTGAGTATGGAGAGGATAACATTAGTAGATTTGCAGATGTGCAGCAATATTTGTGAGGGCAAGTACATTTTCCCCTCTCATAGAAACTTATATAATTTACTCTAGGGACTTGGTATTAATGAAATCTAAGAAAGACATTGTTTGGGAACTGAAATGATACAAAGAGTAAAGCTATTAGAATTAGTTCTGGCTAACATCAAACAGTACTTTTATATCATATTAATATCCCAAAGGTTGATAAACTGACTGTTTTTTTGAACACTTCCCTTAGTGTTCTCAGGCAGGGTGGAGTTTTGCCACCTTCCCACATAGCCCATACTTGTGCTCCCCACCTTTACTCCATGACCAGCAACAAAAACACAAAGAGTGCATTTTTAAATATTCCAGTCCCACACTAGGTTACAGCAACACGGTTCTCTCATTCTGCTGTGTTCCAGTAAACATATTATAGATAATTATGGCCTAGATGCTGTTCATGTGTTTATTATTGAGGCAAAATGCCCAGTTAACAGATGCTCTATTGATCATTTGTGTTCATTATTTGCTAATGAATCCATTTGTTGAACTTGTCTGCCTGTACCCAATGTAGGCTAGGAAAATTAGTACAGTATTACTTTAAATTAATTTAAATATTAAAAAATTGTTTCCTGACTAAATGTAGTAGCTTGAACTATTTGACTGCCATATTCTTGTTGGTCAGACGTGTGTTGTTTTCTTTGTCTGCAAAGCTTGATTGTTATGCTGTGTATCTTTACCAGTTTATAAAGAACACTTTCATTGCATATATTGAGCACCTAGCATAAACGAATACAGAACTTTTCTGCCACACAATATTACGGCTTGAGAGCAAACAAGACTTAATGTAGATGTCTGTAGGACAGCTGACTATTCATACTGTACTGCAGTTTTTACTCCTAGCTGTTTTCTGTGCCAATTTTCTGCTCCAAATATTCCTTCCTGGCTTGCTCTCGCTATTTTCCCCTCTCATGGTGTCACTATTTAATCCCATCTCTCTCCTTCTCTCCCACACTCACTACCCCTCCTTGTAACTTTTCCTCCACCTTTACTGCCTCACCATTGATATTCCATTCCCTACTTACTAACACAATTCCCTTCTTTACCTATTTGTTCCTGGAGTGCTCTTCATGATACAGTAGTGTGTTATTTTTCCCTTATCTGTATGCTCTACTAATTGATCTGCTTACTTCTCCCCAGAGTGCTCTTTGTGCATGAGCTATGACCCAAGCTACAAGCCTTCCTCCTTCTGATAACAGTAGTATTCAGTAGTTCACCACTCTCTGCAATGTAATAATATCACTCCTACAGCAATTCTATGAATGCTCATACTTCCTATGCTGTTTTCTTCCACAGCTCTCCATTCTCCTATAAAAACTGTCTGCTAGCTAAGACTCAATCAAGATGGTACCTTGGCAACAATCCAAACTCCCACCAGAAATCTACTAAATGGCCAATAGCTGCTGTAAACAACAGGTTTAAAGTTGTTTTTGTTAATGAGTCTTGATATTTAAATTAAAAACTTTGTTCATGCTCCATAATTTTGCTGTTTAAATGGAGCATCTAGGTTAGCTGATCATGCATGGCTGTAACTGTGCATTTGCCCCCCTCAAGCCTACGCATACCTTTAGTCACTATTATCCATCGTACTGTTCAGTTTAAATTAAGTACCATTTCAAGTGTGCATCTATTCCTCTTTTTAGTGAATTTTAGCCTGGGAAAAACTATGTGAAATGACAATTTCCCCTGACAAGCACATCATCTGGGAACTCAACTAATACAAAGAGTAAAATTATCAGAATTAGTTCTGGCTATCATATCAAATAGTACTTTTGTATCATATTAATATACCAAAGGTTGTTCCTTGCTAAACAGATTTTTTTGAACACTTAACGTCTGTATTCTTGGGCTGGGGTCCCCCTCCACTTGGGTTCACTATACTCCCCTATCCTACACCACAGTCCTACCACCCCACTTGCTCTTAATTGACCACCTAGTTTCTCCACTTACCTAATCCAAACCAATAAAAACAAAATCCCAATTACAAAATTTCTCTGGAAGGATATATACACTGGCTATATCCTAACCAGCTAAAAGCTTAATCTCTTCTCTCAAAACCCCCTTTACTCCTTACTATTATAAAAATATCAAACACCCTTATTCCTCCCCATACCAACAACCAGCAATTATTTCCTCACCCCTATATTCTTCTAACAGTTAAAATGAAGTCCATACCTTTACTCTTCTCACCTTTACTAATCATTCTAGCTAATCTCTGTTCACTTATTCCCAGCAATGTGCCCACCCACCTATCCCTTCTCAAATTATCTAATATCTACCAAGTGCCACCTCACATTACTCATTTATAACTGCCACCCTCTTTCCTAGCCAACCATCACACCTTCATGACCTCACCATACACCAAATAAACCCAACAAGCAAAAAAAACTCTTAATGATGACAAACTCATATCCCACAGGATATCCTACTGTACCTCCCAACTTAACAAAATACTGCAATATCCAACTAAAAATCCTGGACCTGTATGCAAAACCAATTCCCCCAACAAATCACTTTTCTTCAGCCCACCTACCTGAGCTCCCCAAATTCAGATGTATGCATGTATACATGTATATACCACCAGGAGACAACACCAATATCACACAGAACATTTTTTACTGGGCAACATCAAACATCAAACAAAGAAATATAATACTAAGGGATTTTAACATTGGCTCTCTGTTTCCTCTGAAAATCCCTCAAAATCTGTCAATATATATGGCCTCACCCAAATAATTAGCTCGCCCACCACATTAACAAAAATCCAAACAATTCCTCTCCTCTGTCAGTGACTAAATTCTTACCTGCTCACTGAACACAATCCTCTCATCAGGAACCCTATCAGAATCTCTAAGTGACTGCCTCCTCACCTTCATCATAAGACAACAGACATATATCCAAAAACATCAGCTCTTCAAACAAACCCGCTATCTTAAAACATTAATTACAGACACGTTAATCTCTGTTCCCACTCAAATTTCTTCCACTTGATGATGCAGTATCTGCCTTCAATCAATATCCATACAAAACAAGCTGGCTCCACTAAGGACAAAACACATAAAACCTATCACAGCCCCCTGGCTATCCAAAACTACCCAATAAATTATGCTAAAATGTGATAAGGCTTGGAAAATCTAGTCAAAAGACAAATCTACTCCAAATTACCAAAAGTATATACACCTTAGAATCAAAGTTATCACACCACAGCTGATAAAAAAAGTTTATTTCATTAATAACCAACTCCAAAACTACAAAATCATGAAACAGTTCTGGAGACATATAACTAACTACATAAATCCTGGATGAAGCTTCTGGCCACCTTCTTCACTTCCCACTCCTCACAACCCAGAAGACATTGCCATTAGTTTTAACCATCACTTCATTCAATCCCTATAAATAGCAACTCCAGCTCCAAACTCCATTTCATCTCCCTTTCTCAAACTGCACAATCCCACACAAACTTTCACTCTTCAACAAGCACCCACCTCTACTACAAAAAAGCACCTTCTCGGGCTAAAAACAACAACCCTAGCTCCTATACCCTTTCAGTGACTATCTAACTGCTGAAGCTCTTGTTTACCCTGTTTCAGTCGTTAACAATCGGTCTATGACAGTCCTGTGTTCCCCTTCTGTGGGAAAAATCCTACATTATTCCCTTCCATAAAGGAAGTAATTCCACAGCTACTCTATCACCTTTATTAAAAATTCTGGAAAAATGTGTTCAGTCTCAGCTTGTCCACCACCTCTTCTTACACTGTCTCCTAAGCCCATCCCAACACAGCTTCTACCCTCACCACAGTACCTGCCCAGCCCTCCTCATCTTCACAAATACTATTAATCTACATAGAATCTGGGGTCATCATGTATCAGCCTTCTTCCTAGATCTCTTCAAAAACTTTAATAATGTGCCCCACCCTGTCCTATCATATAGGCTGACTGACTTTAGTCAATATCTTATCCCACACCTGTTGCCATATATATCACTCTCTCACAGGTCTCACGCAATTAGATGGAAAACTTCTCATCCACATTTCTACTAGCTTAAGTTGGCACTTCTTGATGGATCCATATTAAGTCCCATTGTCTTTAACATATTTATAAATTCACTTCCATCATCATGTAAGAATAGTAACATAATTCAGTATGCAGATTACTCTACCCTTATCAGTTTCCTAAAAAATCTTACAGACCTACAAACAATAACCCAAGAATTATTCTCCTTACAAACATCTTGCTAAAGACTGCTCAGCTGTTTCTCAACCCTAAAAAATCCAAACTTCTCCTCTTCATTCCAAAACAACACAACTCCCAAAAACTTCCTTTACCATAGACCCCTCTGATAACACCAAGATATAACTTGTCCAACACACTAAATGGTGACAACCTGAAGTTTGACAACCATATTCAAAATGTTAAAAAACAAATGCAGCAAAAACTCTTTTCTATCGGCAAGGTAAAGTTTTCCCAAACAGAATTAACTTAAACTCATATTGCTGGATCTCTGCCACTGCCTACCCTCCTCTACACATCACCCATTCTCACAAACCTGCAATCCACCAACACTAAAAAAGCTCTAACGATGCTATAACAAAATAAGAAAATTCACTACGAATCTCCCAAATAAATCTCACCAATGTCACACACTCAGCAAACTTCAGTGGCTAGTGTTACCTCACCAACTCTCACACAAGTTCTCATTACTCACAACCTAATATATAAGCCAGCTCTCTGCCTCTCGCTATCTGACCTACTAGAACTCCATATATATCAACCAGACCTCTACATTCCAATGACAATTTTCTCCTACATCTCATAAAATGCAACAACACATCTGGTGAACCACATTATGCTGCATACGCAGCAAGAATATGGTACAAAAGTCCTCTGTCTTTCATATCCCTCCTTGAAAACTAGGCCGAAAGCAACTTAAAAGACTCTTGGCTCTGCTTCTGCTCCACTCCAGGATAACAGACTAGCTATCCTTCTCCTAATATCCAGTCTCTTCCTCTCTGTCATCTTTATCCATTAGGGTATTAGGATTAATAGATATGGAATGTAACTGGTCTGAGTACCTACTGTGGTTCTCAAGTGACCCTGAACAGGAGATACAGTTGTCAATAATGTGGTAACCAACTTTATCTTATATGTTTACAATGCCAAACAGCTCTGATTTAGAATCTTTTTTTAGTATTTTTTTTTTTTATTTTTGAATATGATAATTCATCAAACATTGCATACATTTAAAATAAAAGAAAAAAGCATATATACAATTTTACAAACTATAAACTGCAAACATTAACTATACACATTAGTGTCTATACAGGCAAAAGCTTTTTATATTTAAGAACATGTGAAGAAACAAAAAGTTATTTCATAGAACTTTGCCCATTTTCTCAAATATTGCTAATATTTTCATCCAAGAGTTATAAAGAGATGTAGGTCTGGTTATTCTGTTCTTCAGTGTAGATATTTCCATATGTTCAACTGTTAAAGACAAGTTTCTAAATTCCTTAAATGTGGGAGAAGTTGTACTTTTCCAGTGAATAATGATAATTTTGCGTGCTACTGCCATCAATGACCATAGTATTTTGAAATATTTTTTGGCACACAATCCGGGATGGGAAAGATAAATAAAATCATTGATTCTGTTATTTGATAATTACCATTAAAAGCAATTTGAAAAAAATAATTGATATTTTTCAGATACAAAATGAGACATTTGCATTCATAAAAAATATGATGCCAGTCAGCTCTTATCTTGATTTGACATCTCCAACATTGATCTTCACTAGCAAATATTTTGGTTAGTTTATGTGGTGTATAAAAACTTCTGTTTAAATATCTCCAAGTAAATAGTTGTCAATATAATGATAATGTTTGTTTTGAGGATCTTAAGATCATCTTTTTCTCTTCTTCATTAGGAGGGTGGTTGTTTATCTGTAAGTAATAATTCCAGTATGCATCTGGATAATAAATTTTTGTTTTCTTAATAAATTTATAAATATTAGATAGGTAGCCTTTTCCTTGATAAGGTTGTTTTATGATTATAATAAAATAATCAATTCATTTAGGAACATTTTGTATAACTGTTGTTTGCATTTGTTTGGTTTTCTTTATAAGATATTCCCCGAGATTCATAAAGCTTGCGCCAGGCGCAGACATAGCGTAGGTGGTATAACGACAAATATGACTGCAGAGCGATTCAGGTACGATCCAATTCCACGTGCACTACCAGAGTACGCCAGATCTGCGCAGCTCTTGGCTCATGTATGCTAATCACCCCATGCACAGTAGTGCAGCATGCAAATGAAGGTACATAGCGATTCATGAAGTAGTGCAAGTGACGCGTAAGCATACAGAAATGTAAACTAAAAAAAAAAACGGTTTACATTTTTCCAAACAGAACATCGGAACCATGAAAGCAAACCAAACTTATGTATTACAAAGTTAACATATGCCAATGGCTAAATATACAGCCAATGGCATAAAAAAGCATGCACAACACATAAAAAATAACATTTAATGCCATGGCCACACGAACGCAAAGTACAACTGCAGGGCATGTGTGCGCAAATGGGAACACAAGGAAAATATATACAGGTGTCATAAAATTGCAATGTAACACAAATCATGATTTCACCGTAATAGTCAATGGTATGCATGCTACACCCCAAGCAAGCTGTTAGGGTTGCTAAGGGTCTGTGACAGTGTTCGGCGCGGTAACTATGAATTATTAGTCAATGCCATGCAAATGAGGTAAGTAATACTGAATCGCAAACGTCCCGCCGGTGTAAGGATGTATCATACGGTGCAGCGGTACAACAGCGAGGAGTAGTTTGGAGGTATAAATGATATCAGCAGTGGGGTGTGCCACCGTAGCTGAAAGCACATTGGAGCATTGCAAATCCGGGCTGCCCATTGCTAAGCAAAGCCGCAGGATAGGGGGTGTGGATGTAGCCATTGCTTTGCTTAGCTGAGAGCACACATGGTGCCCGAAAGCGCATGTGTACGTGGATGACAATTTGCTCGAAACCCGGAAAACAGCCACACGCTGCGCGCACCACAGCTGAAACTGGACGGTTACGGGAAGACAATAAGGAAATGCCACAGTAGGTTAATTGGAGTACAACTGAGCAAGTAACACCTATTAACTCACAGTGGGCCATTGACGGCAGCTAACAAGGCTGCTAAGAAGCAACCTGCAGAACAGGATACGGGAGGTGTCAGATTGCAAAGAAAAGAGAACTGTCACCGCAGAGCAAAGCAAACCTGCAGTAGATCGGCTATAGAACACATTTCACAACACAATCCTGGTTTGGGAAAGTACAAAACAAGAAAGCAGGCTGTTGGATGCATGCCCGAGAATGGGAGCAGAATCGTTAAGAAAAGTGAAGGCAAGGGCAAGAGGTGATCCACGGCAGCTAAATGTAATTCAACACCAAAGGCACCACAATAGCAGTATCTGTGGTAAAACACATAAGTAAGATACCCTGCAGCTCTGATTGTACATACACACCCTATGACATCATCGGTGTTCAAAGCACAATAGTATAAAGTGTGAAGGCACCTCACACACACTCATGTATTCCCAAACACTGCGCCATTGGTGTAAACAGACGGGGAACTTTTACAATGTACTTGTTGGGAGCTGCCATAGCTGTGATTCATCACCATGTGTTGGAGACTGAAGGTGGTGTGGAGGATGATGCTGACAACCACCTCAGGCCCCGGAGGAGGAGAAGAGTGTTCAGACAAAGGCTAACCTACCAGGGGCTACATGATCTGGAAATAGTAGAGCGTTACAGGGTGGACAGGGACATCATACAGCAAATTGTTGAGCTGTGCCGGCCACGCCTCAGATCCAGAAACAACAGAGGGGAACCCATCCCAGGGGATATGAAGGTATGTGTAAGCTTGAGAATACTAGCCACAGGTACCTTTCAAAGGCCAACTGGAGATATCATGGAGAATCTCACAGGCATCAGCATCCAGGGTACTCCACCAGTTCCTGGATGCCATGTTACCACATGCCAATGAGCATATATACTTCCCCGAACTCAGGAGGAGTTGGCCAGCAATATGCATCTCTTCCACAATGTGGCAGACTACCCAGAGTTACTGGGTGCAATGGACTGCACGCACATACATATCAAGTCACCACCCGTTGAGCATGGTAGACGCTATATAAACCGCAAGGGATACCACTCCAACTGCCAGGTCGTGTGTAATGCCCAGGGCATTATCACAGATGTGTGTGCTGGCAGCCCTGGAAGCTACCATGACTTCCACATCTGGCATGCCTCACAGCTGTATCGGGTATTTGTCAGGGGGGCATCCCATATGGCCACCTTGAGGGGGATGCTGGATATGCACTGGAGCCGTGGATGATGACTCCCATCAGAAATGCACACACACCCATGCAGTGTGTTTGGGATGCTGAAATCATGGTTCTGTTGCTTGGACATATCTGGTGGAGCCTTGCAGTACTCTCCAGGCACGTGTGCCCACATCTTCATAATATGTGCCATGCTACATAATATGATCCTGCGGAAACAGCTGCAGCAAGGACATAATGGTGAAGGCCCTCACAGCCCACCACAATTGCCAAGGGCATCACAGGCACAGAGGGATTCAGACCACGAACACCCTGTGCCAGCCCCAGTAGGCAGACGGAGGTGTGCCCAATATGCCCATGTCTTGGCAAAGAGGGAACGTATAGCACATACACTGACAGTGTAGGCCCCTATGGACTGACACACTTCTCCACCTGCACACACAGTAAAATGGATGGCACACACACAGGACCACCTGTAAATTGTTATGTATAGGTGGTCTACTGTGTGAATCCTACACAGGCAGCCCTCAACTATTGCACACACAACAGCTATTGGTACAAGGTAAATCAACAACTGAACAGTAAATGAAGCTAACAGCATGTGTTCATACTGTATGTACAGGTTCCTAGGTACATCAGTAGGTACATGCCTGATTGTCAGAGGCCATTCATCAGCCTAGGCAAAATGTGTCTGCTGTCGCCACCCCATCGATTAACTAACTGTCCCTCTGTGGAGCAGTGCCAATTGCGGGATCCCTGGGGTGTAACCACTGTTCCCCACCCACTCAGCAAGGATTCCCTGGTGTGTTAATGAGGGGCTCCACATAATGTAATCAGGGATGTAGTTCCAAAGCATGGGGAGTACACATGACAGGTATTTGTCACCTCAGCATTCTCCAGTTATGGTTGTGGCAAGGTGTAGCACATTACAGTGTGTAGCTCACTGTGACATGGATTCCCATAGCCGGAGCACATCCATTAAACATCATTTGGACATGCCATTAATAGGTATCATCCATATGTAAACTAACTGAGTTACACATTTGTTTGCAGTATGGAGGAACAGTCATAGTACAGTCCACTTACAAAACACCATAACACTTGTACATATCCCAGATGCCTCAGTGGTAAAGCCACTGACTGTGTCGTGCATGTTCCCGGTTCCACGACCTGCAAGGGCTGTTACGGAATTCCGATGGCACGAATAATGGATGTTGGATGCAGGTCATTAGAGCACGTTTAAGCACATATTAGTGGGTTTATGCGCCGGCAAGTGATGGTAAGTGTCCTTTAAATATGACTACACGGATATGAGCAAAACAGGTCTAAGCTTTGCTGAATATCACGCAGATCACGGTCAAAGATGGCCAGAACAGCTGAAATCTGCATTATTCACCCTTGTACTAATAGTGCCTGCTCTGAGAGGTAAAACGACCACTGCCAGGAGTAGAAAACGCAACCATGTACACAATCACCTACCACTAAGCTACCTGAGATGTACCAACGGCAGGTGTGTATTGTGACAGGTTAAAACAAAAGGGCGGAGTTCAGGAAATAGTATACACCGCCATGAACCCAACAAAAGGTTTGTTCACTCTACCTCTTTCTCTCTCTCTCTCTCTATATATATATATATATATATATATCATCATCTTCTTTCTGCTGTTCCCGTTAGGGATCGCCACAGCGGATCATCTGTTTCCATTTCTTCCTGTCTTCTGCATCATGCTCTTTCACACCAACCGCCTGCTTGTCCTCTCTCATCACATCCATAAACCTTATCTTAGGCCTTCCTCTTTTCCTCTTACCTGGCAGCTCCATCCTTAGCATCCTTTTCCCAATATACACAGCATTGCGCCTCAGCACATGTCCAAACCAACGCAATCTCGCCTCTCTTGCTTTGTCTCCAAACTGTCCAACCTGAGCTGACCCTCTAATATACTGATTCCTAATCCTGTCCTTCCTAGTCACACCCAGTGCAAATCTTAACATCTTTAACTCTGCCACATCCAGCTCTGACTCCTGCCTTTTCGTCAATGCTACCGTCTCCAACCCATATAACATAGCTGGTCTCACTACCCTCTTGAAGACCTTCCCTTTCACTTTTATTGGTACCCGTCTGTCACAAATCACTCCTGACACTCTTCTCCACCCATTCCACCCTGCCTGTACACACACTCACCATTACTTTGAACTGTTGATCCCAAGTACTTAAACTCATCCACCTTTACCAACTCTACTCCCTGCATCCTCACCATTCCTCTACCCTCCCTCTCATTTGCACACATATATTCTGTTTTAGCCCTGCTGACCTTCATTCCTCTCCTCTCTAAAGCATATCTCCACCTCTCCAGGGTCTCCTCAACCTGGTCCCTACTCTCACTACATATCACAATGTCATCTGCAAACATCATAGTCCACGGGGCCTCCTGTCTAATGTCATCTGTCAACCTGTCCATCACCACTGCAAATAAGAAAGGGCTCAGAGCTGATCCTTGATGTAATCCCACCTCCACCTTAAATGTTATCTGTCACTCCCACCACAGTCCTCACCAATGTCACACTATCCTTGTACATATCCTGTACCACTCTTACATACTTCTCTGCCACTCCCGACTTCCTCATACAATACCACAACTCCTCTCTAGGCACCCTGTCATATGCTTTCTCTAAGTCCACAAAGACACAATGCAACTCCTTCTGATCTTCTCTGTATTTCTCCAACAACACTCTCAGAGCAAATATTGCATCTGTAGTACTCTTTCCTGGCATGAAACCATACTGCTGATCACTAATCATCACCTCCTTTCTAAACCTAGCTTCCACTACTCTTTCCCATAACTTCAAGCTGTGACTGATAAGTTTTATCCCTCTGTAGTTACTGCAGCTCTGCACATCACCCTTATTCTTAACGATAGGTACCAAAACACTTTTTCCCACTCCTCAGGCATCCTCTGACTTTCCAAAATTTCATTAAACAATCTGGTTAAAAATTCCACTGCCATTTCTCCTAAGCACCTCCATGCTTCCACTGGTATGTCATCTGGGCCAACAGCCTTTCCATTCTTCATCCTCTTCATAGCTGTCCTTACTTCCTCCTTGCTAATCTGCTTCACTTCCTGATTCACTATCCCAACATCATCCAACCTTCTCTCTCTCTCTCATTCTCTTCATTCATCATCCCTTCAAAGTACTTTTTCCATCTACTCAACACACTCTCCTCACTTGTGAGTACGTTTCCCTCACTGTCCTTTATCACCCTTACCTGCTGCACATCTATCCCAGCTCTGTCCCTCTGTCTAGCCAATCGGTACAGGTCCATTTCTCCCTCTTTAGTGTCCTCTATATGCCTTATCCTTAGCCTTCGCCACCTCTCTCTTTGCCATGCGCCTCATCTCCTTATACTCATGTCTACTTTCTTCATCTCTTTGACAATCCCACTTCTTCGCCAGCCTCTTCCTCTGTATACTCTCCTGTACTTCCTCATTCCACGACCATGTATCCTTGTCCTCCTTCCTCTGTCCAGATGTCACACCAAGCACTTTCCTAGCAGTCTTCCTTACTAGCTCTGCTGTAGTTACCCAGCTATTCGGTAACTCTTCATTGCCTCCCAGTGCCTGTCTTAACTCTTCCCTGAACTCCACCTCACAATCTCCCTTTTTTAACTTCCACCATTTAATCCTTGGCACTGCTTTCACACTCCTCCTCCGCTTCTTGATCACTAACATTATCCTGCAGACCACCATTCTATGCTGCTTAACTACACTTTCCCCAGTCATCACTTTGCAGTCTCCAATCTCCTTCTGACTGGCCCTCCTACATAGGATATAATCCACCTGTTGGCATCTTCCTCCACTCTTGTACGTCACCCTATGCTCCTCCCTCTTCTTAAAATACGTATTCAGCACAGCCATGTCCATCCTTTTCACAAAATCCACAATCATCTGACCTTCTGCATTCCTCTCCTTAACACCATACCTACCCATCACTTCCTCATCCCCTCTGTTCATTTCACCAACATGCTCATTGAAGTCCACTCCAATCACTAGTCTCTCACCCTTGGGTACACTCACCACCACTTCATCCAACTCACTCCAAAATTTTTCTTTCTCATCCATTGCACACCCAACTTGTGGAGCATATGCACTAACAACATTCATCATTACACCATCAATTTCAAGCTTCATAAACATCACTCTATCAGACACTCTCTTCACCTCCAAAACACTCTTGGCATACTGTTCCGTTAGGATAAACCCTACCCCATTTCTTCTGCCATACACACCATGACAGAACAATTTCAACCCAGCTCCTATACACTTGGCCTTACTTCCCTTCCATCTGGTCTCTTGCACATACAATATATCAACCTTCCTTCTCTCCATCATTTCAGCTAGCTCTCTCCCTATACCAGTCATACTGCCAACATTCAAAGCTCCTACCCTCAGTACTACACTCCTAACCTTCCTCCTCTCTTCCTGCCTTCGGGCATGCCTTCCCCCTCCTCTTCTTCTTTGGCCAAGAGTAGCCCAATTTCCACCAGCATCCTGTTGGCTAACAGTACTGAGGGCGGTCATTGTTAACCCGAGCCTCGACCGATCCGGTATGTAATTATGAAATGTTCTCCGCATCAGTAATTTGGCAGAGGTTTTACACCAGATGCCCTTCCTGATGCAACCCTCCCCATTTATCCGGGCTTGGGACTGGCACAAAGAAATGCACTGGCTTGTGCATCCCCAGTGGCTATATATATATATAAATATATATATATATATATATATATATATATATATATATATATCTAATATAGAGATAGAAAGGGTGATAGAGAGTTATATGTTGATATATACGGATATACATATATCTGCAAATATATAGATAAGTTAACATGTACACAACCATGGAGGAACAAATAAACAGGATACTACCAAATACGGAATGCTTTACATACCGACACGTGTAATCATAAGGCTTAAAGACCGAAAGACCACAGTACCGGAACACAAGAACTGCGAGTACTATTATCACGATCATTTAGTTATTGCTGCTGGTGCTGCAGTCCAGGTAGGTACTGTGTTTAAGTGTGTTTCTGATTGTTGTAGTGTGTGTAAGTGTGTGTTCGTGTGTGTTCTGAGTGCAGTATGTGTTTCCGTGGGACTGCAATGTGTGTGTGTGTGTCTTTGCTTCGTGTGTCTGTTTGTGCTAACTCGGAGGTAGATTATTACAGTAAGTGTGGTCAAAGCCGGCCTTATTTAGGCATAGGCCAACTAAGCAGCCGCCTAGGGCGCCACTTTAGTGGGGGCACTTTACCAGTATTTATTTGGTGTAGGTAGACCAGGATAGGGGCACAGGGTGGTGTGGTGGGGGGTGCCGTTGTGCCCTTTGCCTAGGGCACCAGTAGACCTAAGGCCGCTCCTGGGTGTGGTGTGGGGGCGAAGCCACCCACATGGAGTGTGTATGGGGCATGGCCACCTGGCCATATGTAGTGTCGGATGGTTTGTTTGGATGTGATGTGTAGCAGTGTGTCTGTGTGTGTATGTTCTGTGTTTGTGTTAGTTCTGGGAGTTTGACTGTTGCGAGTTCGAGTGTTCGGTATTGTGGGGTTTCGGTGTCTGTGAACGGTAATGTGGTTGTTGGAAGTGTGTGCGTTCCTGAATCCATGGGTATACCATATACAGCAGTTGAAGTCTTCAAATATGTGCACAACATGGACCATAGCAAAATGCATTATACAAGAAAGAGTTATTGTGGCAGTTAAGATTAGCTGCTGATTATCCACCTGGGCTTAATGAGCATATTATTATAATGCCAATTCTCAAAGAGAAGGCAAATCAAATCTAGTAATGTTTATAATGTTTGTTATAACCAAGTGTTTTTGTGTTATTATTTTTGTACTAATTTTGTACTCTTTTAAGTTTATGCTATGTGGATATGGTTATTTATGATGAAATTATCTATTTTATTGAAATTATTTCTTGCTTGTACATTTTAGTATGTCCTCTTCCCATAAATGGAATTGGTTGGTTCAGAACCAATGGCAGACCAGCAACTTGTATTTAAATATAAAGTTCATAATGGCAGTTTGTTCTGAAGAAGTCATACTTATTGATGAAAGCACTTAACCTGTTTGTTTTATTATTTTTTGTATTAAATCAAGATTGTGGACTCGCAAAGCTGTGCTCTTTTATTTTTCTTGGTTTGGTGTGAGCACTTATAGCACCAATTTGTTCTACATCTGCTGCACATCTATCCCAGCTCTGTCCCTCTGTCTAGCCAATCGATACAGGTCCATTTCTCCCTCTTTAGTGACCTCTATATGCCTTATCCTTAGCCTTCGCCACCTCTCTCTTTGCCATGCGCCTCATCTCCTTATACTCATGTCTACTTTCTTCATCTCTTTGACAATCCCACTTCTTCGCCAGCCTCTTCCTCTGTATACTCTCCTGTACTTCCTCATTCCACGACCAAGTCTCCTTGTCCTCCTTCCTCTGTCCTGATATCACACCAAGCACTTTCCTAGCAGTCTTCCTTACTAGCTCTGCTGTAGTTACCCAGCTATTCGGTAACTCTTCATTGCCTCCCAGTGCCTGTCTTAACTCTTCCCTGAACTCCACCTCACAATCTCCCTTTTTTAACTTCCACCATTTAATCCTTGGCACTGCTTTCACACTCCTCCTCCGCTTCTTGATCACTAACATCATCCTGCAGACCACCATTCTATGCTGCTTAACTACACTTTCCCCAGTCATCACTTTGCAGTCTCCAATATCCATCTGACTGGCCCTCCTACATAGGATATAATCCACCTGTTGGCATCTTCCTCCACTCTTGCACGTCACCCTATGCTCCTCCCTCTTCTTAAAATATGTATTCAGCACAGCCATGTCCATCCTTTTCGCAAAATCCACAATCATCTGACCTTCTGCATTCCTCTCCTTAACACCATACCTACCCATCACTTCCTCATCCCCTCTGTTCACTTCACCAACATGCCCATTGAAGTCCGCTCCAATCACTAGTCTCTCACCCTTGGGTACACTCACCACCACTTCATCCAACTCACTCCAAAATTTTTCTTTCTCATCCATTGCACACCCAACTTGTGGAGCATATGCACTAACAACATTCATCATTACACCATCAATTTCAAGCTTCATAAACATCACTCTATCAGACACTCTCTTCACCTCCAAAACACTCTTGGCATACTGTTCCGTTAGGATAAACCCTACCCCATTTCTTCTGCCATCCACACCATGATAGAACAATTTGAACCCACCTCCTATACACTTGGCCTTACTTCCCTTCCATCTGGTCTCTTGCACACACAATATATCAACCTTCCTTCTCTCCATCATTTCAGCTAGCTCTCTCCCTATACCAGTCATACTGCCAACATTCAAAGCTCCTACCCTCAGTACTACACTCCTAACCTTCCTCCTCTCTTCCTGCCTTCGGGCATGCCTTCCCCCTCCTCTTCTTCTTTGGCCAACAGTAGCCCAATTTCCGCCAGCACCCTGTTGGCTAACAGTACTGGGGGCGGTCATTGTTAACCCGAGCCTCGACCGATCCGGTATGTAATTATGAAATGTTCTCCACATCAGTAATTTGGCAGAGGTTTTACGCCAGATGCCCTTCCTGACGCAACCCTCCCCATTTATCCGGGCTTGGGACCGGCACAAAGAAATGCATTGGCTTGTGCATCCCCAGTGGCTGGGTTTCTATATATATATATATATATATATATATATATATATATATATATATATATATATATATATATATCTAATATAGAGATAGAAAGGGTGATAGAGAGATATATGTTGATATATACGGATATACATATATCTGCAAATATATAGATAAGTTAACATGTACACAACCATGGAGGTACAAATAAATAGGATACTACCAAATACGGAATGCTTTACATACCGACACGTGTAATCATAAGGCTTAAAGACCGAAAGACCACAGTACCGGAGCACTAGAACTGCGAGTACTATTATCACAATCATTTAGTTATTGCTGCTGGTGCTGCGGTCCAGGTAGGTACTTTGTTTAAGTGTGTTTCTGATTGTTGTAGTGTGTGTAAGTGTGTGTTCGTGTGTGTTCTGAGTGCAGTATGTGTTTCAGTGGGACTGCAATGCGTGTGTGTGTGTGTGTGTGTGTGTGTCTTTGTTTCGTGTGTCTGTTTGTGCTAACTCGGAGGTAGATTATTACAGTAGGTGTGGTCATAGCCGGCCTTAGTTAGGCATAGGCCAATTAAGCAGCCGCCTAGGGCGCCACTTTAGTGGGGGCACTTTACCAGTATTTATTTGGTGTAGGTAGACCAGGATGGGGGCACTGGGTGGTGCGGTGGGAGGTGCCGTTGTGCCCTTTGCCTAGGGCACCAGTAGACCTAAGGCCGCTCCTGGGTGTGGTGTGGGGGAGAAGCCACCCACATGGAGTGTGTATGGGGCATGGCCACCTGGCCATATGTAGTGTCGGATGGTTTGTTTGGATGTGATGGGTAGCAGTGTGTCTGTGTGTGTATGTTCTGTGTTTGTGTTAGTTCTGGGAGTTTGACTGTTGCGAGTTCGAGTGTTCGGTATTGTGGGGTTTCGGTGTCTGTGAACGGTAATGTGGTTGTTGGAAGTGTGTGCGTTCCTGAATCCATGGGTATACCGTATACAGCAGCTGAAGTCTTCAAATATGTGCACAACATGGACCATAGCAATCACAAATTCCGCCACGACCGAACGTTATGAACAAAGGATATGGAGACTATATTACAGCAACAATCCACGCCTGGGTGTGGGTAATGCTGGATTTACCCAAGGTTGTCTTTGCTTGGCCACTCAGGCTTCGTCCTCGTGAACAAACCACACCAACCACGGGTAAATTCACCATTACCCACACCCAGGCATGGGTTAATGCTACAATACACTATTACAAATATGTGCTATGGACATGAGCTAAACATGGGGTCAACACCTGTCCCACTTTGTGAGGAGCAGTCCCTCTATGTGCGGTAGTATCCTGACCAAACTGAGTAAAAATACCAATGTCCTACAATCTCAAGACGTTCTGCATGTTCCGTAGTGAATATAATGGTTGCATAAAATAGTCATCTGTATCTAACATACCTACATGTAAGAACTAACAGGAAAAGCAAGTAAACCGCTACAAGAATATAAGCTTTTATATAGGCATATATGTAAATTCTATACTTTCTACTGACCGTGGGTATGTGTCGGCCTCTAAAATCCGAAGTGTGTCCTGCAAATATCCACTATGGCCATTTGAAAAGGTGGCAACCCAAGCCAAAGAGGTTCAGTTACCAACGCAACTCCAATGAATGCAAATATCTGTGACAGAAATACACGAGACAGCTTTCATGTAGCAACATTTCATTACATACCAATGTATTTCCGGAGGGATTGAAGGATCAACATCACCTGCATGCTATATAGGAACCAATTAATAATGGCTTAATGAATAAGCCTGCAATAACCATAGTATTAGTGTACTAAATGATAGGTCTTCAATTAGGGAAGGAGCCCTCACACACATATGGAATATGTATAAATGCAGTCCCCACAAACCTTTATCTGCTATGTACACCCACCTACATCTCCCCCACACCTGAAACAATTGCAAAGGTAAGACACCTTTGATCATTATAAGTAAAAAATAACCATAGTATTAGTGTACTAAATGATAGGTCTTCAATTAGGGAAGGAGCCCTCACACACATATGGAATATGTATAAATGCAGTCCCCACAAACCTTTATCTGCTATGTACACCCACCTACATCTCCCCCACACCTGAAACAATTGCAAAGGTAAGACACCTTTGATCATTATAAGTAAAAAACTAAGAGCTCACATAAAATCATCCAAGGCAAATTTTGAGAGAAAAATCGCCAAGGACACAAAAGACAATCATAAGGCCTTTTTTAGCTATGTTAGAAACCTAGGAGGAAACTCCCAGATATGCTCAGAATTAGTTCAAAATGATGTGAAGATTACTGAACCTACACACATTGCCAACATACTGGCTGACAGGTTCAGTGCAAACTCCCCCCCCCCCCCCCCAAAAGGAGAGATATCTATACCAGAGGATTGTAGCCTCCCAAACATCTCCAACGCCCATGTGAGAAATGCTCTCTCCAAGGCAAAAAACACAGCATCCATGGGACCGAATGGTGTCCCCGGCTGTGTGCTCCACGAACTAAATGAGGAATTAAACCCGCAGTTAGGACATCTGTTTAATCTTAGCATCATCTCAGGATACGTACCCAAGGAGTGGCGCACGGCGACTGTGGTCCCACTTCACAAGGGCGGTGCCTCCACCGACCCTGGAAATTACCGTCCCATTAGCTTGACAAGCCTTATCTGCAAAGCCATGGAGAGGATCATAATGGAACTCATAAATAAAGACATAGGGAACTTGAAGACTTTGGATCCAACCCAGTTTGGCTTTGTCAAAGGCAGATCATGCCTTTTAAACTTGGTTGACTTTTTCGAAACAGTCACCAAGGCCATTGATGAGGGAAAGGCAGTCCATACAGCCTACCTCGACCTGGCAAAGGCCTTCGACACAATACCCCACTCAGGTATCATCGAAAAACTCATCAGCTTGAATGTAAACCCATACATCACAAGATGGGTTGCAAACTGGCTAAGTGACAGAACCCACAGGTTCAGAGTTGCTGGAGCCATGTCAGACTCAAAGCCTGTCACAAGTGGTGCCCCAGAGGGCTCAGTCCTGGTTCCACTCTTGTTCGGCATCTACTTTTCTGAAGTAGAAGCAAACACAGGAGGGTTATGGCTGACAAAGTTTGCTGATGACTGCAAACTGGGCGCCATAGTCGAAAACACTTCTGACACAGATATCCTTCAGAAGGGCCTCACAGAAACGGATAACTGGTGCCACAGCCATGGCCTAAAGTTAAACGCCAAGAAATGCATAGTCATACCCTTCGGTAAAAACAAGGTTACCCCTAGCTACCATATAGGTGGCAATCCACTGAGCACAGCAGAAGTCATCAGGGACCTGGGGACCCAGGTTGACACTAGCCTTTCGTTTGACACTCATGTTGCTAAAGTAGTCAGGAAAACCTTCTACATTGCCCACCTGATCATGAAGGGATTCACATCTAGATCAAGGGAGGTCATCGTCCCCCTGTACTCATCACTCATTAGACCTATGATTGAGTACAATGCCCCATTCGGAATGTATCTGACCCGACACCTGCAGCAGCTGGAAAGGCCCCAAATGTTCCTCACCAAAAGAATAAAGGGTCTCAAAAATATGTCTTATGCTGCCCGACTGAAAGAACTCCAGCTCTATTCAGTCTCATACCGCTTGCTCAGAGGTGACCTGTGCCTGACATATAAGGCCATGTCAAACCCAGATTTGATGAATATGCTT
Organism: Protopterus annectens; assembly: GCF_019279795.1. Taxonomy (NCBI): domain Eukaryota; kingdom Metazoa; phylum Chordata; order Ceratodontiformes; family Protopteridae; genus Protopterus; species Protopterus annectens. Next base: position 715,905,566 of record NC_056731.1, read on the forward strand.
CACCTCAAAAAATCTAGATCCCTCAGAACCACAAGGGCGGGAGACTTAAACCTTGACACAGTTATTAATAGAACGTGATGGAGGGACAGATTCATCACCCAGAGACTCCCTATGCTGTGGAACAAAATCCCGGTACATGTGAGGCAGAGCACCTCGCTGGCCTTGTTCAAGAGGAATCTTGACCATTGGATAGGAGACCGCAGATATAACCCAGGGATTACTTCAGTGTCACTGCTTGACAGAGGCACAGCAAAATAATAGGCATAGTTTTATTCAAACTAAAGGGGTGGCGAAAGCCACATAACTATGGGCTAGGCTTATAAATGCCCTTGGGCAGATAGCCTAGTATGAACCTATGAACCTATGAATACAGACTGTAATAACATCACAAACATCCACTCACTCAATGACATCTGCAAAAGCCTTAACATACCTTGTGAGAGACACACTATAATGGCGCTATGTGAAATTGTTGCTGTTGTACAATGGAACAGACACCGATGTTACAGGTTTTGTTTGCAATAGTCTCGTATCAGACGGTTGAGATAACAGCTACACTCACATGTAGAACTACATCCTCTAGCCGTTACACACAATCCACGGGGGACATGAAGTTAAAATATCTCTGTGTCTCTCCATATAGCAGCTGCAATTCATCACAAACACATCCAGGCCATCTTCCTCGAAGGTAGGGCAAAGGGACAACGCCCGAGTGGAGTATTCAATTATACCCTACTGTTGCAATGTAACTGGCTAATGGAGTAGCTGCACAGCTGATGTGCATGTAATCATCTACTCCGGAACACCAATTGGTGGCAGGATACCACATGTTACTGGTATCTAAGTACAAAAGGATGGCTTGTCATACATTCAAACCGCATGCACATACGAGAAAACCATTAAAACAGAAAAGAAATAAGACTGATATTTTCGTAAACTCGGACTACTAAGAAGGTATGTAGAACACTCAGTATGTTAGTGTATGTAGTGCCTGTTCTGTATTAATGAAAGTGTACGCAATGCATATAGTGGGAAAAGGTATTATGTAGTGATGTATTGTTGAGCATAGTAACGCTTGTAGAAATTGTGTGTACTGCTGTGGGCCACAAGGTAAACACCTCATACACCACAAGGTATGCTACATAAGGGCTTTAAAAACAACAATTCCACTCCAGCCGCTGTCAGTGGCAGGGTTTGTCCAACAAGTATGTGCCATAACAGGGGATAGTATATGTTGATATACTGTAACAGTAGGCATATGTATGGGCATATAACTGAGAATAACATGTCTAAGGTGGTCCTGCTGTGCAATTATGATTTGCATTATGGGATATTGTTGCAAAAATGTGAAATGCACAGTACTGTAGGTAGATATGTCTAACGTTTTACAAAGCATTACTGTTATATTATGCAAACATCAGGTATGTCTATTGGCATGTACAATACACAATAACAGGATACATATGACTTTTAGTCACCAGAGAGTGTAACAGCATGATAGCTAATTGAAATGGAAGAGCTACTCAATTATCCATGCACAAAGGACATGTAATAGCTTTATAGGTTCATAGTTAGGTACTATGCTGTCTGGCCAAGTCCATTCGTAAGCCCAACTACAGTGTTTTCACTTGCGGCACATCCCTAGGTTAGTGTCTTGTGCCTGTGAACAGCAGAGACATTTGTTTCCTGCACCTGTGTACAGTAGAGCAACCACAGTGATTCCTGGCGTACATGTCTGTCTCCCATTCACCCATCGAGGTATCTCTTGAAGAGTGCTAGTGAGGGTCCCTGCCTGATGTACATAGGAATCATGTTCCAAAGCATGGTGAGTGTCCGGTTCAGGAATGTATCCCTCCAGCACGTCCTAGTCATTGTTGCATTTGGGTACATATCCCAGAGCATGTGGCTCTCAGTGGGTTTTGCTTATGTGGAGCATATCCATCAATATTGTTTTGGACATGGGGCTTGTATGTTCAGCAGAGATCACCTCTGGGTATGCAGTAAGCAAATGAGTACAGTTGAGGTTTCTGTAGTTGGGCTGCATATGTCATCCTTCGGAGGTCAGTAATCCTCTTTGTGTGTTAATGTTGTGGTATTTAAAGCCGTTGCTGTTGTCTCGTAAGGTACATCCCAAATGGGGTGTTGTACCCTTTAATGTGTTTCATAAGCCAGGAGTAGAGGGGTACAATGGCTGCCTTTGTTCCGGCTACAAACCCATTACAGATTAGGGTGGCCACGTAGAAGGATACCCATGCCACCTTGGCAATTTGGTTATCAAAGGAGTGGGTGCTATCTACTTGTGTTTTAAGATCCCTTATAATATCTTATGTATGTAGGCGACTACCACCTATGTGATAGTCAGCGGGTGATTGGTGTAATCCAAAGGGGATGTCTATGGACCTTGTGGCATGCAGCTTGAGGCCATGTTATTGACACCAGGTATCCGTCACAGTATCATCCTTATTGAGGGTGTCTGTATCAGCTGGTGAATCAATCATGGCCCCTAGATTGCAGTCGTCTGCAAACCTATTCAGGGTAAGTCCTTCTGTGCTAGCCTGTACCTCAGAGAAGCATATACCGAACATGAGGGGCCCTATGACCGAGGACTGGGGTATGCCAATTGTAACTGATTTAAGTAGGAACTAGGGTATGCTACCCTCACTGTGTGGGCCCTGTCCGTGAGCCACTTTGCATAACATCTTGTGACTTAGGGGTTGGTGTGCAGGTGGATGTGTATGTTAACAATACCAGGATGGGGAATGGTGTTGAAAGCCATTGAGAGGATAAGGTAGGCTGTGTGGACCTCCTTACCCTCATCTACTACCTTGGTAACTGTCTCAAAGGGCTCCACCAGGTTTAGGAGTCATGGTCTGGCCCTAACAAATCCAAACTGGGTGGTATCAAAGGTTTGGAGGCCACCAATTGTCTCTGTAAATGAGATCCATGATGATGTGCTCCACAGCCTAGCAGAACAGTCTAGTCAGGCGTATAGGGCAATAGTTCCTCTGGTCCATTGTGGTGCCATCTTTGTGGAGTGTGATAACTGTTGCTGTGCGCCATTCAGGGGCCATAATTCCTGATACAAGGCTATTAGTGAATTTGGTGCCCAAGTGGGGCGCCATTTAGTTCTGAAGTTTGTGTAAATCGCAGCCGGGGATGTTGTACGGTCACATGGATTCTGTGTTCCTGGCTTTAGAGAGTGCAGCTTGGAACTGCGTAGTTGTGACCGCAGGGACTCTCATTGTTCCTGTATAGATTTGGGCCCTTTAGGGTGTGAGAGGGGTGTAAAGTTAGCACTGAACCTATCTGCCAGGATGTTGCCAATATCAATCGGTTCTGTAATGTTCGTGCCTAACCGCTGTATGTCAGATCAGATGTGGGTATCACCATAGAGAGTAGTGATATACCTCCAGAACGCTTTGTGGTAGTCCTTGGAATGAGTCGCAGTAATGTTTACGTAGCTAGCTTTGGAGGATGTGATAAGGGATCTCAGATTTCTACTGAGGCTGACTAGGGAGCTACCCCACCTATGGGATTGTACTCTACTTTGCAACAGTCTCCTCCTTCTGTTGTACATTATGTCCATGGCAGTGGACCCCCAGAGTGGCGTCCGTTATCCGGTGAGTACTGCCATGGCTCTGTTTGGGATAGCATGATCCATGCAGTCGTGTAAGTGCTAATTAAGTGCATTTGTGTATGATTCAGCGTTTGTAACTATATTATCCATCTGCATGGGTGCCATGACGTTTACTACTGCTGTCATAAGAAGCCTGAAGTTGGCTTTGTAGAAATATTGCACTGTATTTTCTGTGAATGGTGTGGTGCCAGGATGTGGATAACAAGGGTGATTAGCATACATTCGGATCTGACCAATGAGGGGATAACCCCAGGGGTGGAACACCAGTCACACATGTTGGTAATGTCCAGGTCTAGGATATTGCTGGCCATGGTGGTGGTGTGGATAGGCTGATCCAGCTGATTTGAGGTTAAGAAAGCGTTGGCCTAATGTGTCAGTACATGAGTAGGTATCCCAGTTAAGTGTGGGGTGGTGTCAATCGCACATCAGTAGTTCCTGTTTGAACCCTACTTTCCAGTACACCAAGAAGTGAGGGCCATTAACCGTGTGGTATGGTGTGGAATCCGTAGCAAGCTACAATTTGTATAGCAGTTATGGCCACAGTTAGTTGCACTTGGATTACCTCTGATGCATTGTGCTAAACAACCGGCCTGGAGGTGTGGATATCCTTGGGAAATATGGACACACCTCCGCTGTGGATGTTCCGGTCCTGGTTACATGACTAAAAGGTGTGGTCTGAGTAATAGCCTGTTAGTGCAGGGGTGCTCTCAGGAGCCTAGAAGCAGGTCCCAGTCACTGCAGAGATATCGAAGTTGTCCATTACAAGTTGTGCCTCGGGTGAGTGCATTTGAGATGAAGATGTCAAGCACTGAGTAACATTACCCTCAGGTTTTGCTTGCCTGTTCCTGTTATGGTGGTGAATATGTTATTTGAATTGTGCCTAAAACAGGCACTATAGGAGCAGCAAGAGCCTTAGACGTTATCCGTAATCCCAGGGCCGACAGGTGCAGGTCATCTGTGCCAAAGCATCGTGTTCTACCGACCATGTCATTCAAAGCAGACAGATACTGGATACCCTTGGAATGACACCAGAAGCATAGCCAACTGTTGAAGTGAATAATTCAGTCGTTGTACTGTGTCATCAGTCTGGATGAATGCAGAATGCTTCTCAGGGCTAGGGTGATACCTGCCCGGGCTACAAGATCGGAGAGCTATTGCATGTCTCTGTAGATGTAGTCCAGGAAGTTACATCTCAGGGCATTCACACTAACATGGAGAATGACAGTCATATTGTACCTGTTGAGGAGTGACCTGAGTGCACAGGTTATGTTGCGGATCCTGTTACCCGTCAGCCAGCTGAAAGTGACTATCACCTTGTGTAGCCTGCTGAGTGGGACATCAGTGTGACCGCCTATAGAGTCACCTATGACTAGTGTGTTGGGTATGTTATATCACCCTATTGGCTGTAGTTGATGGGCACACTTGAGTCTGTGGTCTATAAGTAATTGGTGCTGTGTTGGGTGATGAGGGCTGCCTGAGTGTCTGCTTCGGAGTCCTCTGTTGCCTGCACAGAGTAGTATTGAGAGGCTCCACAAATGTTGTAGTCTTACTATGTGTGGCCTGTGGTGGTGGAGATCTAGTGAGACTATGTGATGAGTGTGGTGTGGTGCAAACGTTTAACATCCCCACATGATTGTCAGGTTCAGTCTGGGTTGGAGAGAGCATTACCTCCAGCATGGCTACATATGTGCATCTGCCACAGGTTGTAGTGTTCTATGTTAGGAGGGGAGCATTGACTGTGTACACGAGACAATTTCTATATTGCCTCATGATGCCCATATTCATCATATAGATAGGCAATAACACTGGGAATTGACACTTGGACATGCCTGAATATTCAACTATTTCTCACTAGATATGTGAGGTGCGTGTGTACAACAGCTGTTTTACTCTAAGCAAGCTGAAAATGTAAGTACAAACAGTGTTTACCTGTAGGAAATGAGTAGGATTGAGTGCTACAGTAATTAGCAGCTCATGAAGTGCTTACATGTTCTGAACAAGTGTTGAGCATGAATAAGCAATACAGATAGGGTGTTGGATAACATAAGCTCACTGCCCCCCAACATGTACACAATCACATATCCATGAACACTACAGAGCCCCTGTAACCATAAGTATGATTGTACAAGGTGCACTCAGGCTGCATGTGACCTGTCCACGTCCCTGGTTGTATCATACACATATGGCAAAACAGTTTGTCTACACATACACATCATGTAAAACATAGCTTCATGTCAGTCTGTGAAAACACTGAATGGTGCACGCCAACAGTTATCACAACCCACAAAGTGGAGACACCACTCATAATGGGAGGCACTGCACTATTACCCTGCTGAGTCTGGTCTGAGAGTCCATGAACCTTAATCAATGTATATGTTATTAGCAGTACAGATGTAGATGACAGTACGGATGATTTCACACTGCATATCATACCTGTGACAGGTCATAGGACATCATCACCCATACTGTGTGTTCCACCTACACTCAGTATACTAGATGTACCTTTGTATGTCACAGGAGTGATCTGCCAGTGGCCTGTTGACAGAACCAACACTACAAAAGGTGTCTGAGTGACATGTGCATATCACACCAGTGGCAGCTACACTAAAAAAGGGTTAATGTTTTGTACTCCCCCTCGTTGTAGCCCATACCACACAGACAAATGGGAGGCATCTGCGTATGTAAGTATGTGAATGGCCATGACCTAGGAGCAATAGCTGACTCAGTGTTGTGGACAACATACAGAATGGGCTTTGTGGGTGAGGTGCGTGACACATGTGCACAATCTGACAGCTGCATATTGCATTGTCAGCGCTAGGTTAATAACCCTGTAGCCATGAACTACCACCTAGGCAGAGGTCAACATAATGGACACTGTGTGTAAGGGATGGTGCTGCGCAGTTGACCTCCCTGAGCTAGTGACGTCAGCAAGCCTATTAGGTAGTCATAAGAGGCAACCCTAGTCATGACATGGTGCCATCCATGAGCATGGAGATCATTGTACAGCCATACTCATCACTCAAGTGAGCAATATCGGATCACATATCACCTTTAAGGGGTATTGTCCATGCTTGGATGGGCGACACCAGCCTTCACAATCCTCATCTCCACTATGCAGCATGCTGCCTACCCTGCATACATGTCCAACAATGTGATGTTGGACATGCTACACGTACATATCTGAATACATACGTCATGCACAGCCACCTTCCTAGTACAAGGATCGCCACATGCTGGACAGATCTTTGTGCCATACACGTTACATACTCCTGCCATACTATGCAACCCTGTCCAGCAAAGCTGCACATTTCATCTCTGTCAGACATGGTGTGATGACCACATGGTAGATGTATCATTAACCGCCTGGATCAGTTATGTTTCACTGATTCACCTGGTGGCGGGAACATGGCTGTCAGACACAGCTAGAAAACCTTACATCCTATGCTCATACATGGCCCAGGACATAGACACTACTACATGACCTTGGCCGTATATGCTATAGTTGATAACCATCCCTGCAAATACCATCCGGCTAGCCATTGTCCCATGTGTATCACATGTGCAACACAGGTGATATGTGGCAGGATGTTGAACTGCTGTACAGTGCTGTGTAGATATATATGGCAAAACACATGCATGTAAAGGTTTTCGTGCGCATGTGTGCATTGTCACAGGTCATGTCCGTTAAGGCAGTGTATGTGTTATGTGACATATACACAGCATCAAGGTCAACAGCATTAATGTGGACACATCCAGGCATGTGCTGATAGGTAAGAACACCAGTACAGGCAAACAGACATGCCCACATCAAGACACCATTCACACTGAGTATGAGCAATTTAATGAGGTGACACACATATATAGTGATAATATCCAATCCCCATTGGGTGTCACATGTTTGTGACACAAACATGTCAGTGGTGTCAGTATCAAAGACTTGCAAAGACAACTGTTCATATGTACTAAATGTAATACACATGTATGTGCAGCTTTATCTCTGTGCATCTCTGAGATACTGTGACCTGTCTCCATCATTATGTCTTCCAGATATGCCTCGATCAAGACTGCCAGCTTATAGCTGCTTGGAGGATGTGGCCCTCATACCTTACCTCCAAGATAACTATGAGGTATTGTTCAGCCATGTGCCACAGCATGCCCAGCAGCGTGATGACCTGTGGCAGGAACTTCACAGGAGGGTTAATGATGTGGGTGGCCATAACCGCACCTACCAGCAGGTGCGCAGACACTGCATGGACCTGATCAGATATGCGAAACAGCGTGCAAATGCAGTCACCAGGGAACAAGGTACAACAGGTGGTGGACCACCAACCCAGCCCCCACTCACACGTACCGAGGAGCTACTGGCCAACCTGGGGACACCATCAGAACAGCATCCACAAACCATAGCTGCCATCGTGGAGGTGGGTGTCTCCCAACCACTGAGCCTGGAATTGCCTGGTAAGTCACTACTGCACATATAACTATTATATCCCATTTAGATGCATGTGTCACTGTACAATATGTAATGTAACATCATATGCAAGGTATGTTTACACACATGCCGCATACTATAGTATGCTACCCTGTGTATGCACACATGTGCATACTCCATAGTATATCTTATTGTACTGGCGAATGTGTTAACATGCACATTGCACCCTGTAGCTGTCATACAGTCATGGATAATGATCATACTGCTGTGTCACCCCTATACAGGTACCTCTGGTGTGCCGCAGAGACAGCAGGCCGTTGCAGGTGAGACAGTTATAAGTATCAGGCATGTTAATGCACAGATCTATTCGCCATGTAGCCAGTTAACACATGTACACATAATGTATGGTCCGGTCACGATATACAGGTCACATCTTTAATCAATCACACTAGCTACCCATGTGCAATGCATACAAACTAAATGAAACACCAACATGAAACCACAGAAACTGTCATTGCTAGATGTGTGGACAGCTGTGCATACAATGGTGGAGGTGTTGTTCAGTGTAGGAATATGTACTATACATCAGAACACCACATGTGGGGTACGCAAACAGTACTACACAATGAGCTGGAGTATGGGCAGCCCACAGGATTCACCATTGTTGAATATGCCCCTGCAATGAGTGCAGACATTGTGATGTGCCATCTGACATGTCCATGACATGCAGTGGTCCGGCTGCAACATTGTCTCACTATCCATTAAAACATACCCCACATACCAAACATATAACCCTTTGTCTGCATAACCCTGTGGACAGTGGAGTATCTGACATCTATGGGTGTATGTCATATGGGACAACACAGACATGTGAGATAGACGGCCATCACAAACATTTGGCCAACACATGTTCACACATGGCCATGGAGGATGGCCAGAGACATGTAGCAATGCACAGTAAATGTGATGTGTTTGTGTGTACACCCTGTTGTGCACTGGCTACACATGGTCCAACTATAGCCTTTGTTGAATGGTTATATCGCAGATGTGGAACATTGGACATCCTACAAGCCTGTGCACAGCTTGTGGAGGCATCACTTAATTCGACCACATAAGATGAGTTGAACCTCATGACTGTGTCACAACATGACAGTAGTCACCTGTACAGCATCCGCATACATACACAGACACCAAATCAGGCCACAGATACAGTACATTTCCCTTGCTGCTGCTGGACATCACTGTCAGCCATGCACCTCGTGTGTGTGGTACACAAATGTCATGTGGGACATGGAGTATTGACAAGTCTGCCATGTGTGGACATGGTTGCCAGGCAGCTAAGAAATGTTAGCAGTTGTGCAGGGGTGTCATCCGTATGTCCTTTGGTGACCTGTCACACATGACACATCATGGTTTAGCGTGTATACACCTCAGCGACGTGGGTCACAATCCACAGTATTTATGTATTGTGTATGCACACAGTCATGACTATGCACTGTGTGTGTAATCCACACTGTATAGCAATAGAGATGCTTCATGATTCCATGCAATTGCACTGTCTGTACTTCACACTGTATAGCAATATCGACGCCTCATAATACCCTTCAATGGTCATGCACATCTGCTAAAAGTGCATTCTATCTGTAGGGCATACAAACAAAACTGCAATGTGACACCATTACACCGCTGTACATGTGTCAGGACACCATTGTGTCAAACATGTATGCATGTCAATGCATACATCAGCAGACTACATGTCATACTACATGTTAATGTCAAGGTCATATGCCTCACATCAGCCATGTGTACTGTTAACCTGTGCTGGTCCACATGGTGTAACACAGGGATGCATGCTTACGACCATGATTGTGTGAAATGCATGGCTTCTGCTATGACACATGCTTGCTGTTGTGTGCAACCCAGGGATGTATGATAACTACCACTATTAATGTCTGAGCTGCATGCCGTCTGCTGTATCACATGCATATTGTATGCCTTCTGTCAAATCTCATGCATGGTGCGTGTGTGTGTGTGTGTGTGTGTGTGTGTGTGTGTGTGTGTGTGTGTGTGCGTCTGTGTGTGTGTCTGTGTGTGTGTCTCTATTGTAATGTAGAGTCTTTGTTTGCCTTCACAGGTGATGTAGGTGCGCTACCCTCCTGCGGTCCATCTGATGTTAGTGTCCCCACAGACTCTAGCAGTGATGATTGACATATGCTTGAGATACAGGCAGGGTTGTCAGGGGCTGAATCTGTGCCATTGGTTGCCATTCCACCTATACTCCCCTCTTCCCTGCATGCAGTTCTCATGCCAACACATACCCCAACACCAGTGGCCATAGAGGAAGGACAGTTAGCGTGTGTTAGCTTGGAACAGGAACGTGTGGTGGCTACGGAAGGTGTGTATTCACACCATGGTGTCAGTCAAATGACTGCAGATGTGCCACACAGGCATGTGGCCAGTGCTGCTCGTAGGAGGACCTCTGGCCGACATGCACCTGCAGGACAGAGCGCAGCAGCTGGTGTCACCAGATGCATGTTTCAGACTGTAATGGCAGCACAGGCACGTGCTGAATGGCAGAACAGAGAAGGGCAGAGGCTTCAGAGGGCTGCTATCCATTCTTTGAATGACAACATCCAGGCATTGGCAAATGCTCAACAGCAGATTGCTGAAGTTTTGGACAGACGATTGGGTGACATAGTTGGAATCCTTGACCATGGCATGACAATCCGCGAGCGTGAGCTGTCTGTGCTGGAACATCTGGTAGGAGTGAGGCATAGGGCATGTGGACGTAGGCCAGCTACACCACCTGGTGCAGGTCTACGTGAACGAGCTACCTCACATGCCGGCTCCCATAGTGCTGGTAGCAGCAGCAGTGCAGCTGGTGCTGCGCTGTCCACACCAGGACACAGCAGGCCACGTGGACATGGCCCTGGACGGTCCCAATGGGGACACGGTTCCAGTGGACATGTGTCATTGCACAGTACCCAATCTGTACCTTTGCCTGGTAGTGCCCGTGCAACCCCTGGCAGGCACAGGTCACATGGCCGTGGCCGGACACCGTGAGCTGTAAATCCTGGTCTGTACAGTCTGGAGCTGTCAATAATACCCCTGTGTAGGCCGGACACATGGCAGAACTGGGTGCACACATACATGCACACACCAGAAACATCTGTAGGGCACCGCAACACTCACATGCATAACAACCACACATGGCCAATTAGATCACAGGCCCTAACCCACACACATGATGTCATCCACTGGTGCAGCTTAGGCCCCTGGCAAACATTATCACCCTGTGCATATGATGATGCCTGTGCCGCATACCTGTCTTCCACACCTTCGGTGCAGGGACATGCTCATATGGCCTGATGCACAGGGTGAACAGAATAGGGAGATAAGTGTATATTACAATTGTTGTGTACTGTTGACACTCAGCAGTCATACCATGTAGTACAGGTTTAGAATGCATTGTTTTTTGTTCACAGTATGTGTCTTGGTAACAACAGTAACAGCATGTTGGTAATGATGCCCTGCTTCCCTCCTTAAGGTCTAACTGCATGTGCCATTAAGTACCAGTGTTTGCATTTTCCCATGTGTAAATGTGGACTACTCACAGGCATGTATGGCAATACCAGCATGCTATATGTAGCTTCAACCTCACTGTTAGAAAGGCTGACATTCCAAAGATGTCGACACATCTATTGATCCAGGAGCATGTGAGCTGTGTACTAAGTTACAGTGGCTAGAGACATGACATCCATACAGGGCGACATCACAGGTACAGTTACATGGTGCGGGGAGTTTACATAGCAGTCTAGCTGATGTCAAGGGTAGAGGCCAGTTGATAGCATGAGGACTCACTGTGTAGCAGTAATACACATTCACATTACAGGATAAGAACACAACTACACACACACACACACACACACACACACACACACACACACACACACACACACACACAAACACACACGTATTCGCACACATGTATTCAGACACAGTAACACGCCCACACTCATAGGGTCAACGACACTGTAACACACACACACACACTTGATAGTGTTGAGGTGAGGACCCCTGCCTATGTGGTAATCACCATTACAGTACTGTGCACCCACATGTCAAGACACAGAGAATGAACATGTACAGGTAGGCAGACCGACGGCATCAACAGGGTAGTAGATTGCATCACCTGGAGGGGTTAGGGGTCCTATCTGTTCACTATGGTAGCATACATCCTCACTCCATGGACCAGACAGCCATACATACATACACACACATACTGTGAGTCCACAATTGAATTCACCTATGTCATGCACATACAGATAGCTAACATGTGTGTGATACACACACCACCTCTGCCTATGTCTTGCTTTCTACACTGCAGTATGTACAGATCTCTACAACAGTGTACAGGGGTGTGTAACAACTGGGATGTATTCCCCACCATATGTGGCATACATGGACATACAAGCAAACACACATGGCAGTACTGTGAATCAAACACCTGCTATCTTATGATACGTATGACAGACATGCAGAAGTACTGCCCGCATTACAATGTGTACCGACATTACCTACGGCAATTGTGCTGCTATATGCACACAGGAGGTCTTAAGTGTTACAGGTGTCAAGTGATTTACAGTCAGTGACACCCTGGTTGTATGTCTTCACCTTCAATTAACGGAAACATAGCTTAGTGTTTGCACATGTTATGGTAGGACGGTTTGTGACACACCTATGAGCTGTCTTCAGCAAACATCCATCTGCAAAGTTCGCCCACCACTTTATGTACACACATCCATCCATACCTGATGTACATCTTACCGTACTGTCAGTATTTCACCATATACAGGTGTCAATGATGGGGCTGCATTGCAACTGCATGTTGTAGTAAGACACAGATAAACTGCAAACATCAGCTACTACACACACATGGTAGCTGAATGCACACCACTACATGTACATGTGTGTAGGTCCTACATTCCTCTCATTTAGCCATGTTTGTAGGCATTGCAATTGGTGGACATGTGTGATGACATACATGACACATGGACTGTTGTATGATATGATAGTTGTAATGGGTAACCAGTACAGAGGGAATGTTAACTCAGTCAACATTGCTATCACACCTTATGTACTGTTAGCATTCAACAGCCATGGACCTACCTTCCATGTGCATGTGAGTAATTGCTGTAGCCACTTGTCTGCACGAAGGACAGCAACAGCTATGCTATGTATATATGTGTTGTGTGTGTGTGGGGCATGTACATATCCATGGCAGGTACATGTATGTCATATCCAAACATGAGTTTGTTTACTGGTGTACAGCAACAGTTATCTGTTACAGCTGTATATGACCCAGGGCCCCTGTTGCATGTACAACTGTCCTGGTTATGAATAGTGGTATCATTGCATTGTGTAACACATGATGGAACCGTGTCTGTACATGGGTAGTCTGCACAGTTGTTGTAGAGCTAGGTACAGTCCACTGGTCATGAGTAACATGTTGTTGTACTAATGTATGTTCTGCCACATGTATGGATGTGTGTTGCTGGTCCAAGGACATGGTGATGTCTGAGGACTACATCCTAGAATGCAGCTTTTGACACTGTGATCTGCACCTGACACATCTGTGATGGCTTTTGAGAGTGTACTGGTCAGTACATGTGAGTGGCCTTCATGTACGTGGGGACACTACCACCTGGAGCGGTCCGTAACAGTGTTATGGCCCACATGTCTGTATGAGGTATACGGTGGTAGTGCTATTGTGCACAACTGAGCCTTATGCCAGGTGTTCCTCACTGCACAGATGTCAGTATTCCCCATTGTTGGATCTAGATTGGCAGCTGTGATTATGAACGCTACACATCTATCACTGTTTAGCATACACATACAATGCAGTTGTCCTCTAGGTGTCAGGGTGTTTACCTGGTCTCAGGGCAATCATCTATGATTGATACTATATGGGCGAAGTAGCCACTCCTGGCAGGACATCACCACGGGTGGTATTAGTGTGCCAGGTTTAGACTGGTACAGCTAAGGTGATGGACAGCAGCAGACGTTGTGTAGAAGACCGGTGTCAGATATATGTAGTGCAGTGTTCTGCCATACTATGCAACCCTGTCCAGCAAAGCTGCACATTTCATCTCTGTCAGACATGGTGTGATGACCACATGGTAGATGTATCATTAACCGCCTGGATCAGTTATGTGGCACTGATTCACCTGGTGGTGGGAACATGGCTGTCGGACACAGCTAGAAAACCTTACATCCTATGCTCATACATGGCCCAGGGCATAGACACTACTACATGACCTTAGCCGTATATGCTATAGTTGATAACCATCCCTGCAAATACCATCCGGCTAGCCATTGCCCATGTGTATCACATGTGCAACACAGGCGATATGTGGCAGGATGTTGAACTGCTGTACAGTGCTGTGTAGATATATATGGCAAAACACATGCATGTAAAGGTTTTCGTGCGCATGTGTGCATTGTCACAGGTCATGTCCGTTAAGGCAGTGTATGTGTTATGTGACATATTACACAGCATCAAGGTCAACAGCATTAATGTGGACACATCCAAGCATGTGCTGATAGGTAAGAACACCAGTACAGGCAAACAGACATGCCCACATCAAGACACCATTCACACTGAGTATGAGCAATTTAATGAGGTGACACACATATATAGTGATAATATCCAATCCCCATTGGGTGTCACATGTGTGTGACACAAACATGTCAGTGGTGTCAGTGTCAAAGACTTGCAAAGACAACTGTTCATATGTACTAAATGTAATACACATGTATGTGCAGCTTTATCTCTGTGCATCTCTGAGATACTGTGACCTGTCTCCATCATTATGTCTTCCAGATATGCCTCGATCAAGACTGCCAGCTTATAGCTGCTTGGAGGATGTGGCCCTCATACCTTACCTCCAAGATAACTATGAGGTATTGTTCAGCCATGTGCCACAGCATGCCCAGCAGCGTGATGACCTGTGGCAGGAACTTCACAGGAGGGTTAATGATGTGGGTGGCCATAACTGCACCTACCAGCAGGTGCGCAGACACTGCATGGACCTGATCAGATATGCGAAACAGCGTGCAAATGCAGTCACCGAGAACAAGGTACAACAGGTGGTGGACCACCAGCAGCCCCACTCACACGTGCTGCGGAGCTACTGGCCAACCTGGGGACACCATCAGAACAGCATCCACAAACCCTAGCTGCCATCGTGGAGGTGGGTGTCTCCCAACCACTGAGCCTGGAACTGCCTGGTAAGTCACTACTGCACATATAACTATTATATCCCATTTATTTGCATGTGTCACTGTACAATATGTAATGTAACATCATATGCAAGGTATGTTTACACATGCAGCATACTATAGTATGTTACCCTGTGTATGCACACATGTGCATACTCCATAGTATATCTTATTGTACTGGCGAATGTGTTAACATGCACATTGCACCCTGTAGCTGTCATACAGTCATGGATAATGATCATACTGCTGTGTCACCCCTATATAGGTACCTCTGGTGTGCCGCAGAGACAGCAGGCCATTGCAGGTGAGACAGTTATAAGTATCAGGCATGTTAATGCACAGATCTATTCGCCATGTAGCCAGTTAACACATGTACACATAATGTATGGTCCGGTCACAATATACAGGTCACATCTTTAATCAATCACACTAGCTACCCATGAGCAATGCATACAAACTAAATGAAACACCAACATGAAACCACAGAAACTGTCATTGCTAGATGTGTGGACAGCTGTGCATACAATGGTGGAGGTGTTGTTCAGTGTAGGAATATGTACTATACATCAGAACACCACATGTGGGGTACGCAAACAGTACTACACAATGAGCTGGAGTATGGGCAGCCCACAGGATTCACCATTGTTGAATATGCCCCTGCAATGAGTGCAGACATTGTGATGTGCCATCTGACATGTCCATGACATGCAGTGGTCCGGCTGCAACATTGTCTCACTATCCATTAAAACATACCCCACATACCAAACATATAACCCTTTGTCTGCATAACCCTGTGGACAGTGGAGTATCTGACATCTATGGGTGTATGTCATATGGGACAACACAGACATGTGAGATAGACGGCCATCACAAACATTTGGCCAACACATGTTCACACATGGCCATGGAGGATGGCCAGAGACATGTAGCAATGCACAGTAAATGTGATGTGTTTGTGTGTACACCCTGTTGTGCACTGGCTACACATGGTCCAACTATAGCCTTTGTTGAATGGTTATATCGCAGATGTGGAACACTGGACATCCTACAAGCCTGTGCACAGCTTGAGGAGGCATCACTTAATTCGACCACATAAGATGAGTCGAACCTCATGACTGTGTCACAACATGACAGTAGTCACCTGTACAGCATCCGCATACATACACAGACACCACATCAGGCCACAGATACAGTACATTTCCCTTGCTGCTGCTGGACATCACTGTCAGCCATGCACCTCGTGTGTGTGGTACACAAATGTCATGTGGGATATGGAGTATTGACAAGTCTGCCATGTGTGGACATGGTTGCCAGGCAGCTAAGAAATGTTAGCAGTTGTGCAGGGGTGTCATCCGTATGTCCTTTGGTGACCTGTCACACATGACGCATCATGGTTTAGCGTGTATACACCTCAGCGATGTGGGTCACAATCCACAGTATTTATGTATTGTGTATGCACACAGTCATGACTATGCACTGTGTGTGTAATCCACACTGTATAGCAATAGAGATGCCTCATGATTCCATGCAATTGCACTGTCTGTACTTCACACTGTATAGCAATATTGACGCCTCATAATATCCTTCAATGGTCATGCACATCTGCTAAAAGTGCATTCTATATGTAGGGCATACAGACAACACTGCAATGTGACACCATTACACCGCTGTACATGTGTCAGGACACCATCGTGTCAAACATGTATGCATGTCAATGCATACATCAGCAGACTACATGTCATACTACATGTTAATGTCAAGGTCATATGCCTCACATCAGCCATGTGTACTGTTAACCTGTGCTGGTCCACATGGTGTAACACAGGGATGCATGCTTACGACCATGATTGTGTGAAATGCATGGCTTCTGCTATGACACATGCTTGCTGTTGTGTGCAACCCAGGGATGTATGATAACTACCACTATTAATGTCTGAGCTGCATGCCGTCTGCTGTATCACATGCATATTGTATGCCTTCTGTCAAATCTCATGCATGGTGTGTGTGTGTGTGTGTGTGTGTGTGTGTGTGTGTGTGTGTGTGTGTGTGTGTGTGTCTGTGTGTGTGTCTCTATTGTAATGTAGAGTCTTTGTTTGCCTTCATAGGTGATGTAGGTGCGCTACCCTCCTGCGGTCCATCTGATGTTAGTGTCCCCACAGACTCTAGCAGTGATGATTGACATATGCTTGAGATACAGGCAGGGTTGTCAGGGGCTGAATCTGTGCCATTGGTTGCCATTCCACCTATACCCCCCTCTTCCCTGCATGCAGTTCTCATGCCAACACATACCCCAACACCAGTGGCCATAGAGGAAGGACAGTTAGCGTGTGTTAGCTTGGAACAGGAACGTGTGGTGGCTACGGAAGGTGTGTATTCACATCATGGTGTCAGTCAAATGACTGCAGATGTGCCACACAGGCATGTGGCCAGTGCTGCTCGTAGGAGGACCTCTGGCCGACATGCACCTGCAGGACAGAGCGCAGCAGCTGGTGTCACCAGATGCATGTTTCAGACTGTAATGGTGGCACAGGCACGTGCTGAATGGCAGAACAGAGAAGGGCAGAGGCTTCAGAGGGCTGCTATCCATTCTTTGAATGACAACATCCAGGCATTGGCAAATGCTCAACAGCAGATTGCTGAAGTTTTGGACAGACGATTGGGTGACATAGTTGGAATCCTTGACCATGGCATGACAATCCGCGAGCGTGAGCTATCTGTGCTGGAACATCTGGTAGTAGTGAGGCATAGGGCACGTGGACGTAGGCCAGCTACACCACCTGGTGCAGGTCTACGTGAATGAGCTACCTCACATGCCCGCTCCCATAGTGCCGGTAGCAGCAGCAGTGCAGCTGGTGCTGCGCTGTCCACAACAGGACACAGCAGGCCACGTGGACATGGCCCTGAGCATTCCCAATGGGGACACGGTTCCAGTGGACATGTGTCATTGCACAGTACCCAATCTGTACCTCTGCCTGGTAGTGCCCGTGCAACCCCTGGCAGGCACAGGTCACATGGCCGTGGCCGGACACCGTGAGCTGTAAATCCTGGTCTGTACAGTCTGGAGCTGTCAATAATACCCCTGTGTAGGCCGGACACATGGTAGAACTGGGTGCACACATACATGCACACACCAGAAACATCTGTAGGGCACCGCAACACTCACATGCATAACAACCACACATGGCCAATTAGATCACAGGCCCTAACCCACACACATGATGTCATCCACTGGTGCAGCCTAGGCCCCTGGCAAACATTATCACCCTGTGCATATGATGATGCCTGTGCCGCATACCTGTCATCCACACCATCGGTGCAGGGACATGCTCATATGGCCTGATGCACAGGGTGAACAGAATAGGGAGATAAGTGTATATTACAATTGTTGTGTACTGTTGACACGCAGCAGTCATACCATGTAGTACAGGTTTAGAATGCATTGTTTTATGTTCACAGTATGTGTCTTGGTAACAACAGTAACAGCATGTTGGTAATGATGCCCTGCTTCCCTCCTTAAGGTCTAACTGCATGTGCCATTAAGTACCAGTGTTTGCATTTTCCCATGTGTAAATGTGGACTACTCACAGGCATGTATGGCAATACCAGCATGCTATATGTAGCTTCAACCTCACTGTTAGAAAGGCTGACATTCCAAAGATGTCGACACATCTACTGATCCAGGAGCATGTGAGCTGTGTACTAAGCTACAGTGGCTAGAGACATGACATCCATACAGGGCGGAAATCACAGGTACAGTTACATGGTGCGGGGAGTTTACATAGCAGTCTAGCTGATGTCAAGGGTAGAGGCCAGTTGATAGCATGAGGACTCACTGTGTAGCAGTAATACACATTCACATTACAGGATAAGAACACAACTACACACACACACACACACACACACACACACACACACACACACACACACACACACACGTATTCGCACACATGTATTCAGACACAGTAACACGCCCACACTCATAGGGTCAACGACACTGTAACACACACACACACACACACTTGATAGTGTTGAGGTGAGGACCCCTGCCTATGTGGTAATCACCATTACAGTACTGTGCACCCACATGTCACGACACAGAGAATGAACATGTACAGGTAGGCAGACCGACGGCATCAACAGGGTAGTAGATTGCATCACCTGGAGGGGTTAGGGGTCCTATCTGTTCACTATGGTAGCATACATCCTCACTCCATGGACCAGACAGCCATACATACATACACACACATACTGTGAGTCCACAATTGAATTCACCTATGTCATGCACATACAGATAGCCAACATGTGTGTGATACACACACCACCGCTGCCTATGTCTTGCTTTCTACACTGCAGTATGTACAGATCTCTACAACAGTGTACAGGGGTGTGTAACAACTGGGATGTATTCCCCACCATATGTGGCATACATGGACACACAAGCAAACACACATGGCAGTACTGTGAGTCAAACACCTGCTACCTTATGATACATATGACAGACATGCAGAAGTACTGCCCGCATTACAATGTGTACCGACGCTACCTTCGGCAATTGTGCTGCTATATGCACACAGGAGGTCTTAAGTGTTACAGGTGTCAAGTGATTTACAGTCAGTGACACCCTGGTTGTATGTCTTCACCTTCAATTAACGGAAACATAGCTTAGTGTTTGCAAATGTTATGGTAGGACGGCTTGTGACACACCTATGAGCTGTCTTCAGCAAACATCCATCTGCAAAGTTCGCCCACCACTTTATGTACACACATCCATCCATACCTGATGTACATCTTACCGTACTGTCAGTATTTCACCATATACAGGTGTCAATGATGGGGCTGCATTGCAACTGCATGTTGTAGTAAGACACAGATAAACTGCAAACATCAGCTACTACACACACATGGTAGCTGAATGCACACCACTACATGTACATGTGTGTAGGTCCTACATTCCTCTCATTTAGCCATGTTTGTAGGCATTGCAATTGGTGGACATGTGTGATGACATACATGACACATGGACTGTTGTATGATATGATAGTTGTCATGGGTAACCAGTACAGAGGGAATGTTAACTCAGTCAACATTGCTATCACACCTTATGTACTGTTAGCATTCAACAGCCATGGACCTACCTTCCATGTGCATGTGAGTAATTGCTGTAGCCACTTGTCTGCACGAAGGACAGCAACAGCTATGCTATGTACATATGTGTTGTGTGTGTGTGGGGCATGTACATATCCATGGCAGGTACATGTATGTCATATCCAAACATGAGTTTGTTTACTGGTGTACAGCAACAGTTATCTGTTACAGCTGTATATGACCCAGGGCCCCTGTTGCATGTACAACTGTCCTGGTTATGAATAGTGGTATCATTGCATTGTGTAACACATGATGGAACCGTGTCAGTACATGGGTAGTCTGCACAGTTGTTGTAGAGCTAGGTACAGTCCACTGGTCATGAGTAACATGTTGTTGTACTAATGTATGTTCTGCCACATGTATGGATGTGTGTTGCTGGTCCAAGGACATGGTGATGTCTGAGGACTACATCCTAGAATGCAGCTTTTGACACTGTGATCTGCGCCTGACACATCTGTGATGGCTTTTGAGAGTGTACTGGTCAGTACATGTGAGTGGCCTTCATGTACGTGGGGACACTACCACCTGGAGCGGTCCGTAACGGTGTTATGGCCCACATGTCTGTATGAGGTATACGGTGGTAGTGCTATTGTGCACAACTGAGCCTTATGCCAGGTGTTCCTCACTGCACAGATGATAGTATTCCCCATTGTTGGATCTAGATTGGCAGCTGTGATTATGAACGCTACACATCTATCACTGTTTAGCATACTACATACAATGCAGTTGTCCTCTAGGTGTCAGGGTGTTTACCTGGTCTCAGGACATTCATCTATGATTGATACTATATGGGCGAAGTAGCCACTCCTGGCAGGACATCACCACGGGTGGTATTAGTGTGCCAGGTTTAGACTGGTACAGCTAAGGTGATGGACAGCAGCAGACGTTGTGTAGAAGACCAGTGTCAGATATATGTAGTGCAGTGTTCATGCTAACAATGACGACTATCGACACACTGTGCCCTTCCGTGTTTAGAATCAGAGTGCATACAAGACAGCCCTTCGCTACTAAGTGTGTGAGCATGCCCAGTACGCCGTTGTGTAGATGGACACATAGTAGCACACGTCCATTTGGAATGCACTAAGTGTGTGAGCATGCCCAGTTACACCTTGTGTCGGTTATGTGCCTCTATGTGTATGGGCATGACCACTGTAATCCTGTATAAGCGACAGTGGTCATCCAGGCAACAGATGGCCATACCCCACTTCAGGATGGATTCCTACACTGAACACACTAGTTCACAGGTATGTACACTGTAACTGCCAGCATCCATGTCGATGTCCGCTTTCCTAGAAGGTCATATTGACTGTCTTGAAAGGTGTAGTGTCTGTGGCGCATCTCGTATCTATGTAGTGTTGTAATAGTGGTCCGTAGATAGGCAGTTGTCCTGCTCACACCACTGGTGTGTGTTTGTCTCCGTCTGCCTTGGTACAGTAATATGCTTTTAGACTGCTCACACTCCATACAATCCCTATCGGCGTCTGTTCCATTGCTGATGATGTCACCCACCTAGAAGTGTGCCTCTGGGAGTGTTGTGATCCAGTAGTCTCTGTAGTGTGTTCTGTAACTGCGTAATGCTGTAGTGTGATAAGGTAGTTAGGTCTATGTTTTAATCCCAGCCATGCCAATTGTGTGTGTGTGTGTGTGTGTGTGTGTTTCCATCTGGCTGGGGACAGAGTAATGCTTTTAGACTGCTCACTCCCCATACACCCCTATCAGCATCTTTTCCATTGCTGATGATGTCACCCACCTAGAAGTATGCCTCTGGGAGTGCTGTGATCCAGTAATCTCAGTAGCGTGTTCTGTAACTGCGTAATGCTGTAGTGTGATAAGGTAGTTAGGTCTATGTTCTAATCCCAGCCATGCTAATTGTGTGTGTGTTTCCATCTGCCTGGGGACAGAGTAATGCTTTTAGACTGCTCACTCTCCATACAATCCCTATTGGCGTCTTTTCCATTGCTGATGATGTCACCAACTAGAAGTATGCCTCTGGGAATGCTGTGATCCAGTAATCTCAGTAGCACGTTCTGTAACTGCATAATGCTGTAGTGTGATAAGGTAGTTAGGTCTATGTTCTAATCCCAGCCATGCCAATTGTGTGTGTGTGTGTGTGTGTGTGTGTGTGTGTGTGTTTCCAGCTGCCTGGGGACAGAGTAATGCTTTTAGACTGCTCACTCTCCATACAATCCCTATCGGCGTCTTTTCCATTGCTGATGTCACCCACCTAGAAGCATGCCTCTGGGAGTGCTGTGATCCAGTAATCTCTGTAGCGTGTTCTGTAACTGCGTAATACTGTAGTGTGATAGAATAGATAGGTAGGTGTTCTATTCCAAGGCATGACAGGTGTGTGTGTTTGGCAGTCATATCCTATGTGTTGGCATCTGTGAGTGGCTAGCTCCAGGATGTGTTGAGCGTGTTTTGTTGTTTTCCTATATAGTGTCCACAAATGTCATAATCGCCCAAGAGACTGGATTGGCAAGACATACACATACATTCGCTAATAGGTCTGGTGAGTAAATGTCAGCAGCCCTACTCTTAACCTTAATACAGTCTGACCCGTGTGACGCAACGAAACACACTTGACTTGATAGTAACAGCAGTACATAATGCAGGAGGCACAAGTGGTTTCCTTTTCATTCTTGTCTAATGCTTTGGTATCATGTGGTCCGCTGTTGTGATGTATATTCTATATCTACTTATGTGTGTGTGTGTGTGTGTGTGTGTGTGTGTGTGTGTGTGTGTGTGTGTGTGTGTGTATATATATATATATATATATATATATATATATATATGTGTGTGTGTGTGTGTGTGTGTGTGTGGACATTAGCACACATAAATCTACATGATGGAATACATGTCCTATACTATTGAATGCCTGTGCTGGATGATCTGTACGTGATCACCTCAGATGTATGTATATCTGCCATGGCTTAGTGGTAAAGCACATCGTCTGTGGTGTGCAGGGTCCCAGGTTCTAGTCGTGTAGAGACCGGTTATTTTGTTGCTGAGAAGAACAAGGGACATTGAATACGGTGATAGTAAGGCACCTTTAACCAGTTGTATGCGGATCTGCGTGACAGTAAACAGTGGTTATTATTTTGGAGGCTCAGTATGGGTCATACAACTATGCATTAGAAGACAATACTATGCAAATGAGGTTGAAAATGGTGAATCCCATTTATCCCCAGGGTGGGATGCAGATCCCAAGAGTTTATGTGTATAGATAGCCAGGTGCAGGACTCAAATATAGGTGAAAGCATGGGGGGGGGGGGGTGTCAGGCATACTGTACGTACATTGTAGCCCTGTGTCTCGGGAGTGCTCCTGCCTTAGCATGCCTAAGCTAGGGGTGTGTATATACTTGCCTAGTGAAATTGGGAGGGCAACAGCAGTAGTGGAGTTGTCAAGGGGAACAAGCTGCGCAAACAGGTGATAATTAGTACAATCAGCAGATTACATGCCCAGCCCGGCACAGAACACTATGGTAAAGTGAGCAAGCACCATACAACACAGGTTTTTTTCCACACTCTACATCACTGGTGTATACATGCGGGGACATTTCTTGAAACAATCCAACCAAATGAGAAGGGCTGCAGCAGGCAAGATAGACCAACATGTGCAGGAGGCTGAGGGTGATGAGGATGTGAATGCTGCAGAACAACCCTCAGTCAGGAGACAGAGAAGACTTTACAGACCCAGGGTAAGCTACCAGGGGCTACATGAACTGAAGATAGTGGAGCACTATGGGGTGGACATAGACCTCCTACAGCAGATTTTTGAGCTGTGCCGGCCACACCTGACACATCGAACAGGCCGAGGGAAACCCATCCCAGTGGATACCAAGGTATGTGTAGGCCTAGGTATACTAGCCACATGTACCTCCCAAAGCACAACTGGGGATATCATGGGGATCCCACAGGCATCTGCATCCAGAGTATTGCACCAGTTCCTAGATGCCATGTCACCACATGCCAGTGAGCACGTACATGTCCTCAACACACGTGAGGTGTTGACCAGTAATATGCGTCTCTTCCACCAAATGGCAGACTACCCTGGGGTAGTGGGTGCTATAGCCTGCATGCACGTATGCATCAAAACACCACCCTGTGAGCGGGCTAGGGCCTACATTAACCGTACGGGCATCCCCTCCATCAACTGCTAGGTCGTATGCGATGGCCAGGGCATTATACTGAATGTGTGTGCTGGCTGCCCTGGAAGCTATGACGATTCCAATATATGGCATCTGATGCAGCTGTACCACACCTTTGCCAATATGGACATCCCCCTACAGTCACATAGTGGGGGATGCTGGGTAACCACTGGAGCCGTGGCTGATGACACCCATCAGCAATGCACACACACCTGAACAACTACGCCATAATGAGACACACACATAGGCAAGACATATAATTGAGCGTGTGTTAGGGATGCTCAGGTCACGGTTCCGGTGTCTGGACACATCCGTTGCAGCCTTGCAGTATTCACCATCTACATGCACCCAAACTGTTATGGTATGTGCTATGCTACACAATATGATCCTGCGGAAAAAGTTGCAACAGGAATATCATGGGGCAGGGCCACACAGCCCCCCACCAATGCCAAGGCCTGTACAGGCACAGTGTGACTCAGAGGAGGAACTACCTGAGCTGGACCCAGTAGGCGAAAGGAGGCATGCACAGTATGACCTGCCCTTGGCAAAGAGGCAACGCATGGCATATGCACCGACACAGTAGGTACCCAGGGAATTTCACCCTTTCTGACTCGCAGAGACAGTAAAAGGGATGCCAAACATGACACTACCTGTGCTCAGCCATGTATAGGAAGTGCACTGTGTGCATCCGACATAGGCAGCCCTCCAGCACCATCCTCAGGTCTGGCACACCCTCAAGGTAAGTCAGTCAACCTACCAATTGGCAGTTGTATTAGAATGTGTTTTTACCTGTAGCTATGGTATGGATGTGAGCATGCAAGGGAATTTGGTGGCCGAATGTTAGGGCAGCGGACAGTACATGTCCATAGTAGCACCATGACATCAGTAGCACATACTGGGGTCACAATAGTAGCCAGTAGTACACAGGGTGTCCTAACCCACTGCAGGTTATGGGCTGAACATCATGTGTGTCCATACAGCCCACACAAGTCTCAAACAGCGGGACAGGTGCAGACCAATACAGACAAATTCTATACAATGGCCTCTGGATATGCCCAATGGATGACCCCCCTCCCCCCCACAGACACACACACAGACTACAGCAGGCCAGGCAGTTGGATGTAGGCTGTGAAGGCTAGGACATCTGAAACCACTATGCTGGTAATTAAAGCTAGGATATGAATTACACTGGTATGCCTCTAGCCAGCACATTAGGTAGGTCCATACACTGAAATGGAGTACCTGGCATACCAGTACAGTAGTAGCAAAAGTGTACAACTGTCAGCTGTGCCCCCCTTCAAACGTACATATGTAAAAGTCATGTGCGCCACCCCCGATGCTGTGTAGGAATGTGAATACAGTTGGATGTCCTCCCACGCTGTGCAGAAATGTAGCGACAGTCAATGCCACATGACTGATAGATACCCCGCAGACACAGCATGCCACCTGTCAGTGTACAATACAGGGGTCGGCACCACAGTACTGACTATCTGGACATGTAACACATGTGATCCAATTGACCATACTGGGCATACTCAAACACATGAAGGTATGACGGTAATGTCAGTCGACAACATGCGTAACGGTCATACTGGGCATGCTCACACACTTAAACACAAGACGGCCAGGTCTGCAAACACCAGTGATCCGGACATATCTGCCAGTACATTGCTATACTGTTGGATGACTGTGCTGTATGGTATGTGTGTGGTACTGTCTATTGTCTGTATATATGCCATGGTGTATTGGTAATTCTGATCAGCTGTGTGCGCAGGGTATTTCTACCAACACTTGCAAAGGACAGTTCTATGTTTGCGGCCAGAACAAGGCCTTTGGATACGGAGTGGGTAAGGCACATTGCAGCAGTTGGGAGCAGTTGTGCGTGGGTTTGCGTGGTGTTAAACACTGCTGACCTCTGGTTACAGCTCCTTAACCTTGTTTAGACTCCACGTTTCTTTAACAGTACAATACTCGCATACCGGTAGACAAACACGCTTACACCTGCTCGCTCCCTCACTTGCACATGCACCGACATTGGTGCTTGCATTTGTCACTCACACTGGGTGGGCACGATCCCTTGTGATGCCTATTACATCAGACTACATGATTACAGTATCGGGTATGGCTGACCATTATGCAACGGCAGGCGTTCGACTGTACGGAATCGGTGGCCTGTCCAGTGACATAATCATATTATATGCGTGTTCCTCATACA
Source organism: Protopterus annectens (assembly GCF_019279795.1). Lineage (NCBI taxonomy): Eukaryota > Metazoa > Chordata > Ceratodontiformes > Protopteridae > Protopterus > Protopterus annectens. The sequence goes on from NC_056731.1 coordinate 715,932,424, forward strand.
ATCTGCTCCCATCTGGCTGATGCATGGGAACCGGTACTCTGCAATGCAGACAAATAAATGTGTTTTGGGAAACGCATCTTTCTGCCGGGTCATGCTACCGCACACCTATTGTAGGTTTTCCACCTTTTAAATTGTCCGAAGTGAGACTTTAGGATTAACACCTTTCCCACTTTGCATGGGACAGTCCCTCATTAGGCATATGTGTCATGCGAAAATAATCTAGGTATAGCAAATGTCCTGATTACAGGACAATATTATATTCTACATTTCTGTAATAGTTGCATGTGATGGTTATTGTATAAATGACACTTCGATATGTTATGTGAAGTAGCATAAGCAACTTGACTGCTGCTAGACTAAGCTTTGATTTGTGCTAATATGTATATTTCTGTACTATGCACAGCTGTAGGTATGTTCTGACCTGGTACGTCTGACATTTCTACGGAGCAGGTCCCACTTTGGCCATTTGGAAAGGTGGCAGCCCTATAGGACCTATACGAAGAGATGTCAGATTTGGCAAGGCAACACATACCCACAGCCAGTAGAAAATTAACTACTTCCCCAGTTTGCATAAGTTAAGGTTATTCTTGTAGCATTATAGTTGCTAATACTGTTTCCTATAACATCTAGGTGTTTCAGATACAACAAAACCGTTTTATGCAACCACTACATACAATATATGGACTCTTTTCTCGAAATCACAGTCCATGTGCCATAACATTCATTTTGCAGGACACAACTTCCCAGAGTGGAGTGTCCCTCACAAAGGCGAATAGGTGGTAACCCCAAACTATTATGCTATCATCTACCTAAGGTGGTCGGCGGAATATGCACTTTCCGTCACTTGCAGACCTCACTTACGAATGGGGGAGAATGAACACTGTATCAGGGACACTGCATAATACCCTCAGGGACACATTTAGATGATTGGTTCTATTAACTTGACACACTGACACAGGGCATATGTATTCATTCTCATTTGTCGAGGTACATGCTGTTTATGACTCATACATGTTGCCATTAGTCATTAAGTGTATTCCGCCACCTGTCCACCTAATAAAACTAGTTCTGGAAGGGTTTAGTTTGGACTGTGTTACATTCTGATTCGTAATTACGGACGTCCATGATAATCGGGTACAGGACACTGATATATTCCCTATGTGTTCCCCCAATGGTTTATGGACTATCCAGCAGATATGCTCTTCAGGTTTGGGAGGTATGAGCGTCTGCAGTGCCCATATAGGAATATTAATTACTTCCACTGGGTGGGCCTAATACATCTCTGCCAACCAACACCTGCAGAAGTAGGCCCATTATTGCATACCCATGATTCACCTACCTGACACCCCTCTACAGCACTCATGACATATACTTACTGTGAGTGCAGCTGGGCTATGAACATACCCCTACACACTGCCCACACTCCCTGTCTCGGGACATGTCGTACGTTTTGTCAAACCATTTATTACACTTGCACAATCTACTGTTCCGTGTATGGCTACATCCTGGTCGCGTCAATCATTACAGGTTGCCTAACAGAGTAATTTTCGGCGTCCCACAAGGGACACCGTGATCCATGTTTAAAGTGTAGACCTTGCAGATCTCTCCCACTGGTACTTTCCTGCCAGTGGTCTGTAAAGCAGCGGTGTATTTGCCATTCTTGCGTGTCTGTATGTCTCACCGGCCTAGCTGGGGTGGTGTGGGAGGTAGATGTTAGTTGACTGGACCTCCCACTAACATATGCCCGGTCTGAACATATATTAGCTGTAATTGCTGTATCGTAACCTAGGTATGTACATGTTATATCTACAGTAACATATATGGAGGCTGAGCAGTCTCGTGAAGCACTACTGCACATACAACTTGTGTCCAGATGTCTACAGGACTGGACATCATGTTGTGATACCAAGTCTGATGTTTACACAGGATACTTATCCCATGAGGGATATCCAAAAATTGAACAAGCAAACGACCTTCGATTTTTTTGGACTTATGAAAATTGATAGGGTTTTACATGCAAGGGATACACAGTTTGCAATCATGACACTGCCTAGGGTGACACTGCCTACTAGATATGAGTAGGGGTCACTATGTGCAGATATGGCTGTGCCAAGTTAGTAGCCCGAGTATGGCTGGATTTGGTGGACGTTCAGGAATGGAGGTGGGTTGTGTGCTGTAGAGGGGATGATGGGTATTTAATTATGCATCTAGGTGTGTTATAGTTGGATGGCTCAGTTCCGTCCAGACCATTATGTGGGTATGTGCCGGTAACGTTTCTGTACATGTATATTGCACATTTTAATATTCATATGTTTGTGTGATTGTGTTCTACAGTATGGCCTGTCAGGTTGTATTGCGGATGTGTATGTTTGTTCTTTGTGTTTCTTTCTGATTCACCCACTGCTCCCTCATACACCTCCAGTTCACCTATTGTGCATCCAACACAGTCTTGCCTTTGTGGATTATTACATTACCCACCCCCCCACACCAATATTCCACACACTCCATCCATCCCTTCTTTGGTTGATGGCCCATGGCAGGGTCAAGGGAACACATTGCATACACTACATATCTCTGGTACCTGTATGGTTGTGAGGACTACACTAGCTTTTTCATCTTCCACATGCTGTACATCACGCACATAGGTACACGCAAATACTTAATCTTTCATGACATGGTAGGTACACCCGGGTGATACCTGTTCATCTTTGACACATCCTGACAAGAACGGCTTGGACTGCAAATGGGCAGATTTTGGCTGAATGCTCTGACCATTGGTAGGGTTGCCACCTTTTCATATGGCCAGGATGGGATATATTCTGGACACAAATCAGATTCTACAGGACAACACATACCCACGGTCAGTACAACGGATAGTACTTTTGTTTTATGCCTACATGTTAGCTTATTGTTGTAGCAGTTTATATGCTCCTTCTGTTTTGTTTACTTGCTTATTCTATTTCTTGTAACATGTGGTATGTTACATACGGAAATAACTATTGTATGTGACTATTACATGCAATGTGGGACATAAGGGTGTCATACGGTTGCAGGATATTTTACATTTATAATGGTTTTGTTATGGACACAACTGCCCAGATGTGTACTGTCCCTCACAATGTGGGACAGGTGGTAACCCTGACCATTGGGCTAGACTTAGCTATTGGCAGCGCGCTAACACGATGCATTTCACTTCCACGTGGTATAACTATCAACACTGCATTAGAATACGGGCACACGGTTTTAAATGTCATTTGTTCGAGGGATGGAGACTCGATATTCGCTAACATGCATCTGTGTTTGCTTCTTAATTTTGTGTTCGCAAGAACTGTCTTGCATGCTTTGCATACGTTTCAGTATCTACGGACACTGACAGGTGTGATTACTATTGCAGGCAGACTGTAATATTCAGCATTTTAGGTTGCACGTCAACAGCCGACATTTCCATGCCTCCGTGCAGCACTTCGACACACCCCATGCACTCGTGCTCGTTTCCTATGCACGTGGATGTGGTGGCAGCGCGCCTTCATTAATATGCATATGGCGCTACTGCGCCATCTGCATGCCGCATGTTCAGCACAAGCCTAACGCCGGCCTTGCGCCGAGCTTCATGAATCCTGGGGGTTGTCTTAAATTTTGCAGGAGTAACCATGAATCATTATTTATATTATATTTGTTAATTATTCAATCATTTAATAGTTTCTCCTGTTCTATTAGTTGATACCAATAGTTTATTGAACTTTTCTTTAATGTATTTACTTTTTGTGTTTGGAATGTATCAAGGATAGCAGGTGCAAAGGCTATTAGTAGAGTCAGAAAAAAATAAGAATTAATATTTCTGACTTTGTTTATATATGTTTTAAATTATTTTAGGGTTGTATTTATACATTTTGATGGTCGTTTATTGTTTTTATTTTTTCCTACTAGGTGATATTTTAATAACCAGATAAGGGGTGATGGTATGATAGTTAAATAATCCTCTGTATAACTTTGATTAAGTTCTAAATAGCTCTGTTCATGTATTTGTTTCCAAATACGGATGTAGTGAGTATTTAACCATAAGGTTATATTTTTGACAACAGATGATAAAATGTAAGTCTCACTGTCAGGTAAATTAATTCCAACTTCTTTCCAATCTGGTAAATGCTTATTTAAAGCAATTTGGGGGGGGGGGTTATTTGGGAACCATAAGAAGTATAATATTATCTTGTTAAATCTTTGGATGACATATTTGGAAGGTGGCAATGAGAAACTTTGTATTATATATATTATACTTTGGGAAAAATGATTGATTTAATAAGATATATTTTGTCTCCCATTGTAAACATATATTTGTTCCAGTTAGATATTGTTTGCTCTACTTTATCTAGTGTTTTTTTTAATTAAATATAAGTGAATCAGTTAATCTTCAAGTAACTCTTTACCTAAATACAGTATTTTTTTTTGTCTCCTGCTATAAATTTGGAATATTCTTTGCTTATATATTTCTTTTTGGGATTGCATGATAAGATTTTTGTTTTGTTTTCATTAAAGTGTACGTTTGAGACTTTCTGAAATTCTTTTATATCATTGAATAATGCCTTTAATGATTTGTGTCTGAGAGGGTTAGAAGTATGTCATCAGCAAAAAGCTGTAATTTAAGGTTTAATGTTTTATTAAGGTATATTCCTTTAATGTTATTATTTGATCTAATTTGATTTGCAAAGGGTTCTATTATTAATGCAAATAGCAGTGGTGATAAAGGAGAGCCCTGCTTAGTTCCCTTTTTGATTTGTATATGTCCTGACCTATATGATCCTAATTTAACATATGCTACAGAGTCTTTATATAATGATTGAATGAGATTATTGAAATCTATGGGGAAGTTATATGTATTTAAAACTAATGTAAGAAAATTCCAGTTAACTGAATCAAAAGCTTTTTTAATATCTAGGGAAATTATGTTTAAATCAAGATTTATGTGTTTAGTATAATCAATAACTGATAAGATTCTTTTAAGATTGTCATAGGTATTTCTTCCCTTAATAAAACCTGTCTGGTCTTCATGAATTAACATGGGGAGAAAGTGTTTAATTCTGTCAGCATACATTGCCATGAACATTTTGCAATCTATATTTAATAAGGATATTGATCTACATGGTGAACATTGTTTCTCATTGTTGCCTGATTTAATTACTGGGGATATCAATGAATGTTTCCAAGAGGGTGGGATGTTTATATCTTGTTTAACTAGGTTATATACTTTTAAAAGTAAGGTTATAGCCTGATTAGGTATTAACTGATACATTTCAATTAATATATTATCTGGGCCAGGTGCTTTATGACTTTACGTTTTTAATTTGTGATTTCAGTTCTGTCATTGTAATTAATTTATTTATAGAGTCTATTTGTACTTGTGTTAACCTAGTGAGAATTTTATTTTCAAGGTAATTTTTTATATCTTTGGTAGGTATTTCTTGAGAATTTAAAGAATTATCCATATTATATTGTTGTCTAAATGCTTCCAGATTACCATTTAAGTCTGTTACTTTTTTTCTTAGTATTAGGTATATATATTTCTTTAATTTCTTTGGATTTGATTATTTTTTTTTCATCCTATTTGCTAATTGTTTTTGATGTTTTGGATTTGTGGAATAAGAATTTAGTTTCTAATTTAGAATCTTGAAGTACTTGGCATGCATTGATATTTGAGGATAAAAACAGATACTCTCCTGCCTCCTCCAGACAGTTTGCATGAGTAATACCTGCAGTACTCTGTTACAGAAACACTTTTGTCAAAACACCAAAACCATGTTTCCATACCAACATACAGATGAATGTGCTTGAGGATCACGAAGGCCTCCAAATCAGGTAATTTATTTCTCTGACTTACAGTACGCTGAAGTAGAATTTGCAGGGTTAGAAAGTCTTACAAACGCACTTTGCCTAAAAAAGGTACTACTGGGGCAGAAAATGTCTTAAGCAATATGTGAAGTCCTGAAGAGAGAGGTAAAGGCTATCCCTGGCAAAGTAGGTTAGCCTCTAAATCGTCATCCCATGCCGATACATACTGGATTCCTTTTAAATGGATACAAGTTAATAGTTGTTGAAATTAATTATTTTAGTTGGAAACTGTAGCATCATTTCCCGAGAAATCAATATACTACTCAAGGCATGTGTTTTACCTGCTTTGGGCACACACACATACACACACATACATATGTGTGTGTGTGTGTGTGTGTATATATATATATATATATATATATATGTATATATATATATATATATATATATATATATATATATATATATATACATATATAGCTCAATCATTTCTTTTTGCAACTCCCTCAGGATACAGAACCATTCTCTTCAATGTAAGCAACAATAACAGCAAGCATATACTTAGGTGGTAGCGCTGGTGGCAGTGGTGGTGGTGGCATGGGGTGAAGGGACCTAAGGGCTCTGGTCACATCCCAAATCCTGATGCCACAGAGACAGTAAATTGTGTCCCTATTCTTGCACAGCCTGTTGACCACAGCATCAGTGTGCCTAACTGCAGAGTGACCTATTACTAATACATTAACATCTGTAACTACAGTCTTTTGAGTCCTTATGAGAGAAGGCATGGAGCCATGGTGACTAACCCACAACAACCAGGCCCAAAACCAGCAATACTCAACCTTAAGACACTCACCTGCTGTCTAGTCCAAATCCGGATGAAACAATTTCAGAAAATAAAATCCGTTTAGCACAAGAGAGCCAAACCCAGCTGAATCAAGGGTAATACACAAACAAAACCCAGTTAACTCAGCAGGATTCCAGCAAACTCAGTGCATCACAGCTAAACACCATAAAGACACCATTTAGATATTTCTGGGAGAAAAAATAATGGGGTCACAACTCAGTTCAAACACTTCATCAGCCTAACAATGTCTGCAAAACAGGGGACAACTGATTGGTTCTCATAGTGAAGGAAGACTTGCTGTCCTCATTTGCATGAGAAATAAAGACCTCCAGGTCATCAGTGTTCCCTTTTCAGGGGAAATGGCAGAGAAAGGACTGCTTCTGAATCTATTATGGAAAGAACAGATCCATGACTGGCAGAGCTGAGTGTAGCTGAGTGACTGAGATCAGGTAACCAGGCTCTGGTGTTACAGAAAGCACATGCAGGAGGCAGCAATGGAGCTGGAGAGGCATCTGCAAGGCTTAGATCTGGTATCAGGTCATGTTCTTCAAGTGTGCCTTCCTACACTCTTGTAGACAGATCTCATCATATTTCAAAATCTGACACGTCTAGCATCTAGTTTTTTATTCAGGGCATACTGCTGTGAAAAGACACAGAAAACACTCTCTTCATTCTGGGCTGGTTAGCTTTACTGGAACAGGAGAAGGGGGCAGGGGATAAGAGGCCTTGATCTTACTGTTAACACAGAATCTGTAATGGGGAATGTGAATGACCAATGAGTGCAGTCCAAATTTAAGCATGCAGTGTCTGACTTACCACTGAAGAAGTAATATGGCCACAGTGGGGCACACCACCCAAAGTGGTTGCAAGAAGTATACTATTTGTAGGCCTCTCACTATCAGCTAATGACAGGTGTGAATGTAACCTCTCACTAATGCAGAGTGGGAGATAGAAGCACTTGAGCTCACAACACCATCTCAAGCAAGGTCCTAAGATAATGTGACTGATACCTGGTCCCCTACTATTTTGTCTCTTCGTGATGATCTTGCACTGGTCTGTGGCAATGCAAAGGAACTTCCTGATGATCATTTCTTGGATATTCATTTTCAGTAAAGCCATGTATGCTTCTAAATTTTATCTCTCATGTCTCCAGGTGATTTGTTTGAAATGTTTACACTTACTGAGTACTTGATATAGTGCACCTCATCCAAACAACAGAAGTAATGCTGCTGTGGATACTGGCTTATGACTTGTGGTGACAGGAGCCCTCAGAAGGACTGAGCTTCTTATGCATCAAATAAGGGACCTTTTCCATGATGAATGTAAAGATTGAGAGATGAACTATATCAGCCTCAAAAAAGAAGTGAGTAGAATGAGAACTGGGCATGCTCTTCTAGCAAAGGGTGAAATACAAAATTCTGCACTGCAAAAAAACAGTCACCCTTAAGTGTGGTGGTGGGCAAAACTAGAAAATAAGCCAAGATAGGAATAAAACAGGAGATAATTCAACAGCCACCCAATACAGAATACTGCCAAATTCAGAAATGAGGATCCTAGAGCAAGAAATGTTGCCTCCACAGTGTAGGGGTGCTCTGGTAAAGTCACACGCACACTAAAAAGGTGAGTTCAGAATTAGGACATTACCTGCTGAGAGGGTTCCTGAAGGAAAATGTAAAATGCTGCAGAAGGCTCAGTGAAGTCAGATCAACATTTCTTCAAGACAATCTGAACTGGCAGATAATGTCCACAGAATGAGTCGTAAGTTGCTCAAAGCAAAATAGATGGTGGACAGTAGCCAAAAAATGACAAGTGTAAGCACTAAGGCAAGCTATTCTCCGAGAGCACAAGACCTAAATGCTAAATGATTTCCTAGGGGAGGGTGAAAATAACTTCTAGTGATTAAATCACCTCCCTTGGGAGAACATGGTTGGGTTCCCAGGTGTTCTGCATCCTACAGAAGACTGCAGTAGTGCTCACTATTTATGGGCAATAGAGCCCCCTCAGTTGTCAAACCAGGTTCTCCAAAAGTCTTTCAACCAAAAGTTGTAGAAGAGGAGTAACCACACAGTAAAAGAGAAAAAGCACCCTGTGACATACCTGGTCTTCACCCCATTATAAAAATGAAGAAACATGAGCAATTCATGGGGTCTGACCATCTGAAATCAGCACAAAGACAGGAGGGAACAAAAGTTTCAGGAAAATATAAACCATCTTACTCATGGTCAGCAGTGATATGAAGGGTGAAACCTGGAGAAAAGGCTTTGTAAGAACAGTCTTGTCACAGCCCAAGAAACTGTATTAAAGCAGTACAAACTGAAGAAGGTATGCTCACTGCACCTGGTGACAGCAGGAGCAGCACAGTTCTCTTAACCTAAGACTAATTTAAAAGAATGACAGACACAGGCATTGGAAACATTTTCCATGTCTGCCTTTACCAGCAAGTAATGGCAATCAGTGAGACACTTACACACCCTAAAAAGAAAAAAACAGGATTCATTTAGAGTTCCATTGTAGCAATACCTCATTAAGTAGGAATTTGCATGACTATGAATCATGCAATTGGAATGTTTCTGCACTGCTCCACATATAGCCCTATGCACACTCATGACAAAGCAGCATAGGTTCTAGCAAACAGCATACATGCACACATTCCTCAGCACCACAGATACAAGCACAAGTTCATATGTAGAGGCACTCACACACCCTCTCATTAACACATACCGTACCACTTAACTGGTATACCGTTTCACCCTAGTCCAATTACGTTCACTGAAATGTATGGGTGCATGCCATAAAAAACAAACAAACAAACAAATAAATAAATACAAGCAACTGGCATACTCTTATACATTTTTCAGAGCTAGTCTACTGGAAGACTAGTGTAGTATACATGTGTCTGCCATCCATACTGTGTGACTGTCCTAACACAGCAGCACATTGTGCAGTAGTGGACATTGGTATATGCCCTGCCCACTGCCTTTATTTAAATGTGGTCCCCAAACCATTGCTGCTCAATAGAGAGCTGCGCTACTTAGCAGCAGCTTAGTTATGAATCAGAATAGGCTTGTGTTGCATGCAGAGTACACTTTTTTGACCTGTGTACCATATGCAAGATGAGTGTGAGTCTAGCAAAGTTAAAGGAATTCTTACTAACCAGAAAAGCAGATTTAAAATCTTGAGCACATCTAGATTTATAAACAATATTTCTGAGCTGCTGCAGTGAGAAAAATAAAATGACCAGATCAACTAACCGATTTGAAAGTTAACTCAAAAACATCCCTTGCAATTAAAGTAGTACTGCTGTGTATGAAGACTCCATCTTTACAAAAATAAAAATGGTTCTATATATGAAAGAACACAAACTCCATATATCTTACGAAATGTAATTACAGTAATAAAAGTATCTCCAGGCATAAAATATCAAATGCAACTTATAAATGGTTTCAGTGGTTTCAAAATAGGAAGAACAATGTATTCCAAAATAAAGCTAAGATACCGGTGTGTGTCTCTGTTCTGTTATGAGCTGCCTGTGAAATAAAAACTGCCTTGCATGTCTGTTAATATCACAGCTAATACAGCTGCAATTCAACTTTCATTCTACATAACTGCATACTAACTGCATGTGCCACAGGTGAAGTCTTACCACAACTGTGAGACAGAACATATATGAAGGCATGACATCATCATTGTTGTACAAAGCAATTGTTTGAGCTAAAAGAAATGGAGTCCTCTCCCACTGTAACTGTGGAGGATGTAGTCTATGCACAGCCATATAGTGACACACACTGATACTATTCAGCCACTGCAGTTTCAAAGACTTACCTGTGTGTTCACAGAAGCTATAGTATTAGCATATTGTCTAGACTGCACATGCCACAGAAGGTCTTACTATAAACGTGAGTTATGTTTTTGAAGGCATTCAATCATCTTATTGTTGCAAGGCATATGTGTACCTATAATATGGTTAAAAGAGCGGTGCAATATGTCTCTTTGTCATAAAATATTGCATGACAATAGGTATACCCAAACACACATGTTGCATAATGCAGTTATCCCTGTGACTGTAGAAGCAGAATCATGCATAATGTGTAGCTAATCCCAGATTCAAGCATGTACTTTCTTCTTTCAGCTTTTCCCAGTTAGGGGTCGCCACAGCGGATCACCTGTCTGCTCATGACTGGCAGTGGAGTTTAACAGTGTCAAGTTGCCAGCCCAGCACCTAACCTTCTACAGAAGGCACACACACTCACACCTAGGGCCAATTTAGTGTGTCCAAGCCACCTGCAGCATGTCTTTGGGAGGAAACCGGAGCAAACCCATGCAACCACAGGGAGGACATGCAGACTCCGCACAGAAGGCACCCCAGCTGAGGATTGAACTGGACAACCTCTTGCTGTGAGGCGACAATGCTAACCACTGCACCACCGTGACCACCAATTCAAGCATGTACTTTACCAAGCCAAAAATCACAGAAGATTGTATCATTTCCTCATGTCACAGAAGAAAGCTTACTGCTAGTCTGAGATAAAGCACATTTCCAAAAATTGCCTCATCAATGTTTAACAAAATAGTTGTCTGTGCTAAACTGGACAGAAGGTAGTGAAAGAGACCTCTCTGGCTATACATGTACACATCAGATATTTGGGTGTCACCATTCTTACCTACATGTACATTCACATGTGCGCATACATACACACACACACACACACACAGACATGCACACACACACACACACACACACACACACACACACACACACACACACACACACACACACACACACACACACACACACACACACACACACACACACACACACACACACACACTAACACAACTGATTCTATGGGGTAATGTCTGGGTTCAAACCGACTACCTAACTAAGATCACAAGCTAGGAAACATTGCATGAATCACAAATGCCATATGATATGTTTGTTTATACACACACACACACACACACACACACACACACACACACACACACACACACACACAATAGTCACTCACTGCTGAATTAAAACCACCTATCTACTTACATAGTCTAGAGAACAATAGTAAGCTCCATAGGAGAAGTGTGATTACAACACTGAGACAGCACATTTCTGAAAGCATCAGTGTACTGCACAAAATGTGTTTTGGTTAAAAATGCAAGAACTTAAGGGGGAGCCTTCTCCCAGTATAAATAAGTCTTGTAAGAAGTGTACAAAATGGTTCTTTTGATGAAGCCAGTTCCACACGATACTACAGATACACTCATCATATTTATGCAATGTTGGATTCGAAACACCTGCCTATATCGTTACACAATCTACAGTATGCAGTATTAATCCCAAGTGCCACAGGACAAGTTTTAATGTATGTGTGAGACAGAACAAATTTAAAAGGATGACCTCATCAGTGTGCAACAGAACAAATGTTAGTGTTAAAAGTTTAGTAAACTGATGTGGGAGCACTCTCCCATTGTAACGGTTTTTCCTGAGTGGCAGTGTACACATCGGATCTGTTGTTGAAGCCATATATTCTTGACAGTAGGCACACTCACAATAGTTCAACATTGTTGGATTCGAAGCACCCACATATCTAGTTACACCATCTAGAGAACACAGTATCAACAACAAATACCACAGGAAAACTCTAATTACAATACTGGGAAACTGCACATTTGAAAAAATGCATTCATCAGTGTATTGCACAGAATGTGTTTTGGCTAAAAATGCAACAGACTGATGGGGGTGGGGTGGGGGCTCTCTACCAGTGTAAATATATCTCATAAGTGGAAGCATACACAATGGATCATTTGATAAATCCAATTCTGTTTGACAGTACAGACATACACGCATTAATGTATTTATCAATGTAGGATTTGAAGCACTTACCTATCTAGCTACACAATCTAGAAAACACAGTATCAAATGCAAGTGCCATAGGAGGAATCTGACTCCAATAGTAAGAGTGCAGTTTTGAATGGATGACCTCATCAGTGTGTTGCAGATATGATAAAAGTGGAAGAAATTGATTGGGGGGGGGGGCGAGCCCATTTACCATTTAAATGTTTCTTCGGAGTGGAAGTGTACACATAATATTCTTGGGTGACTCCAGTTCCACCAAGCACTGCGGATATAAACACACGCACACACACACACACACACACACACACACACACACACACACACACACACACACACACACACACACACACACAGACTCTCATTATGGTCAGTTTGTGCTGCATTCAAATACCTACCTATATAATTACACAATGAAGAGCACACTGTATCAACCGCAAGTGACACAAGAAACGTCTGACTTTAAATGTCTGATAATGCACATTTGTAAGGATTCCCACATTACTGTGTTGCACAGAAGCTAGTGTGCATCACGGGTTTGGGTGAAAAGACATAATATCTTGACAAGCAAAAGTAACAATAGTGTGTTGATCACAAGTAATTACACACTGCTCAGTTAACTTATCTATCCTGTCATTCATGTACATTCTGGAGGTATAACACATCTGTTTCACTGTATAGTGCACTGATGACAATCGCAACTGTGAAACAATGGCTTGACAACCAGGCATTCCTGAGTGTTCGGCTCGAGATGACTGTATGGAAATAGTAGCCATTTGCTGTGTTGTTTTCAAAATGTCCTCATCCTTAGACAATGTGCAATGTAAATACAGACAGTTCAAAATTATTACAGTGCACTGCTTAATACCACTGAGGAAGTATGTGTAAAAAGGTCTCACACTATTGTACATCATTTGCAAGTCTAAATGGGTTAGAATGCAGACATAACTTTGCACAATGAAATGTTTAGATAGGATTACAGTTAACTCCTCATATCTTGAGGATGACTATCCCTTACAATAGTAGTAATACAAGTTAGTGAAATTCCTTTCTTCTTGTGAAAATCACTTCCTGAAGTATATCACTAACAAGCTCACTTGCATCATGCATAATTATATTTTGAGGTTTTGAACATAGAAAGGGAATTAACACTAAACTAAAGTGCTCCATGCCGCAAAGGAGGAGTGTAGATATACAAACAATTCTAATTCTGATCCAATTCAGAGCAGATGTGCGTTATGCTAATGTTTTGTGTGTCATGATTTACACATTTTCAAGATAATTCCAATAAAGTAGTCATTATATGGATAATACAGGTTAGACAGTCCTCATATCTGGTGACTGTCCATGTATTTGAAACATGTTGTATTGTTTCTTACACAAATGTATATGTTTGTATGACAACACTGAGTAATACAGTCAGTACACAATACCAGACATGTAGTTGTCATAATTAATAGTTTTCAGAAAATGCATAGAAGTCCAAATAAATTAATTCTATCATCTTATGTGTGTATAGCAGTAGGACTTTTCATATATGATGCTTGTTAACACAAATCCTTGATTGTACCAAATGTCCTGCACTTATTTCTGGGAAGGTATAACTATTTTGGGAATGATTATAAAGCATATAAGGGAACAAGCTTGTTAATGCTGGTGGATACTGGACTATGGAAACACTATGAAGCAAGGAAGTTCTTGTGCAGCATACTTCATCACAGTAGTTAAAATTGCAACAGCCCATATGGTATATACATTCAACCCCACACCCTATTCAACGTATGATAACAGTCTCCACATAGTATTACCAACCTGTCTTTCCATAGTGCAGTGAGGCTAAGCACAGCAGCACGAAGGGCAGCAGACTAATGCAGATAAAGACAAGAACTCACCAGTTTTTGCCATAAGACATGAGCTGCCATTTACCACCAGTTACTATTGCAGCTAGCTGATAGGCACTGTGTAAATACTCAGGACAAGAAGTGGTGAGACAGAAGGGGAGAAGAGAAAGAGACTGAGAAACAAAGATGGAGACATAGAAAGAGTGTTTTTGTTTATGGGCCATTTCCGGCCATGTACTCTGTTATTCTTTGGCTTGTCATCATAATTATTCTGTTCTGCTGTGTACAATAAAATGTTTCCAACAGGGAACAAGCAGGGGTAGAAAAGTAAAAACATGAGTAAGACATAAGCAGGATAACAGCGGCTTAATAACACATGTAGCCAACAGTTACACACATAACAGTAATATTAAAAAAAAACATTCAATAATACTTAAACATACTTCTGGATGCAAACCCTAGATACTATGCAAAAAAAAGTCTACAGACATTTGAATTATCTGAGCAAACCACATAGGAACTCATACTTTACAAAGTTATTTGAAGGGACAGTGACAAATGATTGAAGCAAGAGAGAATGTAGGCACCAGGCTTGATCAGAGTAATGGCAGCTGTAATATCCCATAAAGTGTACATTACATCCAGAAGCCTAATAAATGGAGAAATAATGTTTTCAGTCTGTATTGGCACAGCAGGGTTAAACATATTTCTGGAAAGATAACTGACTATTGCAGGTGATGGCAAGACACCATTTCCTATCACTTTGCACTAGTGTACATTGCCAAGGGTCACGCAAATGCTGAGGACAAAAACTGAAGTATTTTTTATGGGCCAACTCTGGCCATGTGTATTGTCTGTGATTCTAATTTTTTAACCACATTAAAAGTGTGAAAAATGGTTTAATAGGGCAGTTGTAAAAATGAGGCCAAGCAGACGGTAGGACACAGGAGAAACAGCAGATGAATGTGCAGGAAGATGGTGGGAAAGCACCACAGCTAACCACTTCTTCGTAATATAAATGTATACTTGTAACTGGAATTTGACGAATTTGGATAGTCACCACATCAGGGCTGGGTGACAGTAACAGATTAATGCTGTACAGCTAACTGGACCAAATCAAGTGTGTCAAGCAGACACATAGATAAAGTGTAGAGCTATGCAGGGAGTGCAATTTTTTCTGGAAAAGGTAACCATTTTTTTACTGTTGAGAGAGGACTGCTTAGAAATAAGAGGGTTGGACATGTAGGGTAGGATACATAGCAGCAGGAGACATACAAAGCATATAAGACAAGGATGGTGATAAACACAAAAGGTTGGTGGACACCATAATTAAAGGACAGGTAGGGAACATTGGAAGTGCGCCTGTGTCCAGTTTGAGCAAATTGAAAATCTAGTCCTCACCCTCAGAAGTGCCATCATTGTCTCCTGTCACCGATCTTAGGGTCAGTGCAGGATGAGGCACTGATTTTGCAATTTGACGCAGGACCTTTTCTATTTTGCTGATGTGGGCACTAAGGCCTCTCTCCATTATGTCCTCCACCAGGCCTGTCAGCTCCTGATGGGCGACAAAAATCACAACATGGACTACTACTCCCAGCAGGTACCAGTGCACCAGCAGCCAGGGCAGAACTGCCCGACTCAGTTCGAGCAAGCAGTGCAGGAGTCATGGAAGCAACACTGACAGGCTGGGTCTCAGATGTGCTGGGTGTCTCTGCTGCCTATAGTGGTGCAGCTACAGCCAACTGTGAAGGTGTGACGGACCAAACATCTGTGGTTGGACTATCTCTGTGTGCTGATGGTCATTTGTGTTGCAACAGTAATGTTTCCACAAAAAAGAAAAAAAAAGAGAAATAAGGTTGCAGGATACAATAACATCAATGCAATGTCACATTATTATTTCAGTATATAACCAAATACAACACATAACTATGTTCACCTTTACCACATCCACATATGATGTGAAGGCAATAATATGTCGTAAAATAAATCAATCTCAGTGCTATTATAAATAATATGGAAACAGTTATTTCAATATGGCATATCAGATATATAAGCATTCAAGTTAATAAATCCAGTTAAAAAATAGAATTTATAATGTAATTTAGTATTGCAGTAAACAATTTATATATACTACCCTGTAATAAAAGCTAATTCTTGCATCTGGGAACTGAACCCACACACAGCTAAGTTGATTTACTGATTGTCTACAGCAATCAAGTGCTATAGGCGCAGGCATGGACGCTTGAGATACAGATTAGTTATGCCTATTCAAGCTCATAGGGACTGATGCCTTGAAAAGTATGATCTGGCTTGCATTCATACCTGATGTGCATTTATCCTGTGCCTTTCTGAGGTGAGCCAATATCTCCTGATATGTCTATGTATTCTGGTATGACTTAAAAAAGTAAGCTGTCCTGTGGCATTGACAGTTAGTAAGCAGCATTTAGTATTTTAGTCTTCCTTTTATTCATGGGTTCAATACCCAGGTGATATTATAGCAATAACCCACGCCTGGGTGTGGGTAATGCTAAATTTACCCACGGTTGGCGTGGTTTGGTCGCCCGAGGGACCAAACAAAGCCAACCGTGGGTAAATTTAGCATTACCACACCCAGAAGTGGTTATTGCTATTATACATGACATTATTTAAGAAAAGAAACTATTCCTTTGTTAAATAATGGCATAGTATAATGCCTGTTTACTGCCCTTCCGCAGATGTCTGGCATCCGGCAGTTCTGATGTACCGCGCCTGCGCAGTACATCAGAGTTGTGCAAAGCAACGGAGAAAGCAAGATCTCCGTTGCTTTTATGTCTCGCTATGTTAAATGAGTTTAACATAGCGAGACAGTTTTAAAATAAGCAACGGACATCTCCGTTGCTTATTTTAAACTGTCTCGCTATGTTAAACTCATTTAACATAGTGAGACACTAAAAAAGCAACGGAGATTTGCTTTCTCCATTGCTTTTAAACATTGCTATGTTAAATGGGTTTAACATGGCGAGACAGCTTTAAAATAAGCAACGGAGATCTCCGTTGCTTATTTTAAAGCTGTCTCGCTATGTTAAACCCATTTAACATAGCGAGACAGTGTTTTAAAAAAACGAGTTATACTAATGGAAAAAAGTCTGGGCGACCGGACCTTTTTCCATTAGTATAACTCGATTTACAATGGGCACGCTGGCCAATCAGCGTGCACGTTTTGGGGGGATCATGGTATAATAGTCAAAGTTTATATTGCATATTCCCTATCTACTCACTATGTCCCAATTCGTAACATTTCACCTCTCAACAATAATGATTATGAAACATTTGATTTTCTTACAATGGAACATGTATCAATAGGGTGAACATTACACATGTCGTTGTCTCACCACCACATTTAACACCTTCATTATATTTTGAAGGAACTGTTCCCAATGTCTGTCCCAAGCCATTTTTGTCCCAAGCCATTTTTGTGCTTTCAATTTCGCAAATGTAGTGGGAAAACAAGTTTCAAAATGAGTGGAGATTTAATTAAGACATGCCTATATGAGTGTGACTAACTTGCTGTAGTACTGGTGTTCTATGTAAAAGGCAGTATTTTGGCTGTAAATAAATTTCATATGCATAAAGTTGCATGATATGTTAGGGTAGGTGCCATACACATACACAAATAACTATTGTATGTGATGAGTCATACTAATTTTAAACAAATATTGTGCAGATTATATCTGTGCAAGTGTGGTTTAAGCTTGTTATGCTTTGCATAATTTAGAAAGGTTATGTTTGACTTATATAGCAATCATAATTCACAGCTGTGCTGCAACTTTAATATTTGTAATTGTACTTTATGTTAAATTTCTAATAAAAATGATGTGACAATACTTATTCTGACTCCCTTATTAAAATTATCTGAAAATTGGATTTGTACCCTATATTACCTCTTCTGTATCTACAAACTCACTGCAAATATACCTTGAGCCACAGAGATAGGTAGTTGACAGGTGCATTTTTTCACTCGGATGGAAGTACAATGGCACCAGTCTCATTTGTGCTACTGATGGCAGCCCAAATTACTTTTATGAGTTTTTGTCAAACAGACATTTAACATTCTTGCACACTGTGAAGCTGAGTGTAGCGTTAAAAATAGCATAAACTAAATAAGAAAATTAACAGAAATAAAATTAAGCGACAAAATAACACAAGTAAAGGGCATATCTAGTAATGAACATAGCATGTATGGCATTAACATGACACATTCATCCTTTTAACATTTGTTTGCCACATGATAACTATACATCATCAGGCCATCAAATAATGACAACGGACCACACAGGAGATTACATACGTTCATTAATGACACACCACATACAAGTAATAATGACATATGTGTAAAGGAAATGTATATGATTACTAATTAGGAGATATGGATATATAATCAAGAATATATTATAAATAATTCCATATTCATCATGTTACTGACTTTCTTTTCTCGCACTTTAGAAAATGCCATATTTTACATCATGCATATCAGATTTTGTTATTAATAATAATAATAGCTGAATTGCCAACAACAAAACATTTGTAACAGCCGTTCACAACTACAGGTAATGTATTTAGCATTCATCACACAAAGTAAGGCTGTTCAATTCATAATAAAAAAAAAAATTGTGACAATACTTAATCTGACCTCACCAGTAAAAGTATCAGTTTTCTGGATTTGAAACTGGCATTACCTTTCTCTTTCTCCAAACTCAATGTACTTACACCTTGTTCCACAGACATAGGTACACAGTACTGTCCAGAGTACATAGGTTCATAGGTTCATAGGTAGGTACTAGGCTATCTGCCCGAAGGCATTTATAAGCCTAGCCAGAATGTGTTGGCTTTCGCCACCCCCTTAGATTAGTTCCCTGTGCCTCTGTCCAGCACAGCCATTGAAGTGATCCCTGGGGTAAACTTTCTGTTTCCCATCCACTCGTCAAGGTTTCTCTTGAAGAGGGTTAGCAAGGAGCTCTGCCTAATGTAGATTGGAATCTTGTTCCAGAGCATGGGAAGTCTCTGGGACAGGAATCTATCCCTCCAGCACGTCCTATTTATTGTTGTGGTGAGGTTTAGATCCCTGGAGTGTGTGGCTCGAGGGGATATGGTTTTCTTTAGGTGGAGCATGTCCATCAATTCTGGGTTGGACATGGCCTTGTATGTCAGTCAGAGATCACCTCTGAGTAGGCGGTATGCAACCGAGTAGAGCTGGAGTTTCTTCAGTCGAGCTGCATAGGGCATCTGCTTGAGACCAGTGATCCTCTTGGTGAGGAACTTCTGTGGTCTTTCCAGCTGTTGCAGGTGTCTTGTAAGATACATCCCAAATGGGGCACTGTATTCTATGACGGGTCTGATGAGTGAAGCGTAGAGGGGCCCAATGACCTCTTTCGATCTGGATGTAAACCCTTTTGTGATTAGGTGGGCCACATAGAAGGATTTTCTAACCACTTTGGCAATGTGATTACCAAAGGAGAGGTTACTATCTACTTGGGTCCCCAGATCCCTTATTATGTCTTCCGTATTTAGGGGGCTATCACCTATGTGGTAGTTTGTGGGTACTTTGTTTTTTCCAAAGGGGATGACTATGCACTTTTTGGCATTTACTTGAGACCATGGTTTTGACACCAAAGTATCTGTCTCAGTGAGACCCTTTTGGAGGATGTCTGTGTCAGCCGGAGAGTCAGTTATAGCTCTTAGTTTGCAGTTGTCTGTGAACTTGGTGAGCCATAGTCCTCCTGTGCTTGCCTGTACCTCTGAGAAGTATATGCCAAACAGGAGGGGTCCTAAGACTGAGCCCTGGGGAATGCCACTTATAACAGATTTAGAGTCAGACCTAGCTCCTGCAACTCTTACCATGTGGGTTCTGTCCATGAGCCAGTTGGCAACCCATCTCGTGACGTAGGGGTTTATGTTCAGGCTGGTGAGCTTGTCTATAATACCTGAGTGGGGAACAGTGTCGAAGGCCTTTGCGAGGTCTAGGTAGGCTGTGTGGACCACCTTTTCCTTGTCTATAGCCTTGGTAACTGTCTCAAAGAAGTCCACCAGGTTTAGGAGGCATGATTTGCCCTTAACAAAGCCAAACTGGGTTGGGTCCAGTGTTTGGCGGTTTCCAATGTCTCTGTTAATGAGATCCATGATGATGCGCTCCATAGCTTTGCAGACTAAGCTAGTCAGGATTATAGGGCGATGGTTCCCAGGGTCTGTTGTGGCTCCACCTTTGTGGAGCGGAATAACCTTTGTTGTGCACCACTCTGTGGGCATGTAGCCTATGGAGAGGCTGAGTTTAAACAGTGTGTTTAGGTGAGGGGTTAGTTCATCTTTGAGCTTGTGTAGGACGCAGCCTGGGACATCGTCCGGTCCCATTGATGCTGTATTTTTGGCTTTGGAAAGGGCTGTTTTAACCTGAGTGTCTGTGATTTCAGGAGCACTACATTCTTCTGGTACAGTTATGGGCCCTTTCGGGGGTGAGAGGGAGGTGAAGTTTGCACTGAACCTGTCTGCCAGGATGTTGGCTATATTGGTCAGTTCAGTTTATTTTGTGCCATTCTGCACCAACTCCGAGCAGATCTGAGAATTGCCACTTAGATTCTTGACATAGCTAAAGAATGTCATGTGGTTATCTTTGGAGTCTATGGAAATTTTTCTTTCGAAGCTAGCCTTGGATGATTTTATGAGCGTATGTAGTTTCTTGCTGATACTGATCAGGGATGTCTTCCTTTCTTGCGATTTTACTCTTTTCTGTACTAGTTTCCTCCTTCTACTGTATAGCTTGTTTATGGCAGGGGTCCACCATACTGGTTTCCTTTTCTTGGAGGAATGAGTCTTGGTTTTGTTTGGGATAGCACAATCCATGCATTCTTGTAGGTGCCCGTAGAGTGCATTAATAAAGGATTTTGCAGCTTGGACAGCATTATCCTTTAGCATGGGGGGTTTGAAACTTCCCACCTCGGCCTTAAGTAACATGAAGTTTGCTTTTGAAAAGTTTTTCATGGTGGTTTCTTTGACCGGGGGTGGTGGCGGAATGTGGATATCCAGAGTGATTAGTTTATGGTCAGATCTAACCAGTGAGGGGTTGACCTCCAGTGTGGAACACTGGTTGCCCATGTTGGTGATGACCAGGTCCAATATGTTGTCACCTCTGGTGGGGGTGTTAACCAGTTGATCCATGGCGTTTGAGTTTATAAATTCTAGGAAATGTTGGGCCAGGGAGTTCGTACTTGAGTAGTTCTCCCAGTTAATGTTTGGATAATTGAATTCATCCAATATCACGGTGTTTGGTATGACCTTTATGTTTACCAGTGTTTCCAGGAATGCAGAGTGGGGGTCCTGGGACATGGTGGGTGATCTGTAGTAAGTTATAATTTGAATAGCAGTTTTGCCCATTGTTAGTTGCATGTGGATGATCTCTGAAGCATTGTGCTGTGCCACTAACCTGGAGGTGTGGGTATCCTTGATAAATATGGATACTCCCCCGCCTTTTGTATTTCGGTCTGGGTTTTGTGGCCGAAATGTATGGTATGAGTTGTAGCCTGATAGTGCTGGGGTGCTCTCTGGAACCTTAAACCAGGTTTCTGTTACTGCACATATATCGATTTTCTCCATACCGAGGAGTGACTCAAGTGTGTGCATTTTGAGGTTTAGAGTTCTGGCATTGAGCAGCATTACCGTCAGTTTTTCGTTACTTTTGCTATTTACGGGGGTGGGTTTGTCTTTTGAGCCTTGCCTAGAAAAGGCACTATGGGGGTGGCAAGAGCCTTCACCAGTATTTGAAAGCCTAAGGGTGACAGGTGCAAGCTGTCTCTAGCAAAGCAGCGTGGCTTGTCGAGCATGTCATCCCAGGCTGACAGACACTGGATCCCCTTTGAATGACACCAGAAGCATAGCCAATTGTTGAAATTGATAATTTTTTCTCTATACCATGGTATCATTCTTGGTGAGGGCAGGATGCTACTCAGGGTTAGGGTCATACCAGCCTGGGCTATGTGATCAGAGAGCTCCTCCATGTCTCTTTTCATGTAGTCCAGGGAGGTACGGCTCAGGTCATTCACGCCAACATGGACAATGACAGAGTCATATTTGTACTTATTCTGGAGTGACCTGAGTGCTTGTGTTATGTGGCGGATCCTGGCACCCGAAGGCAACTAACAGTAACCTTCTCCTTGTTCAGCCTAGTGAGTAGGACGTCAGTGTGCCTGACTATAGAGTCACCTATTGTGTTGGGTATGTTACTTTGCCTTAAGGGCTGTGATTGTGTGGCACACTGGTTTTGTGAAGTATGTGTTTCATGGTTTGTGTTGGAGGTGGAGGTTGCTTGGATGTCTGCTTTGGAGGTCTCTGTTGCTTTTGCAGATTTTTATTTAGAGCCTTTGAGTATGTTTTTGTGGGTTTACTACTGAAATGTCGAACGGCACTACATCGACTGTACTATAGTCGAACACGGAAGTTCAAAAATAGTAATGTCGACGACAAAAAGACAATCTAGGAATGGTTTTAACATGGGTCGAGGTAGGTGTTCGGTATTATTCAGAACTACAAACATCTTCCCTACCTCGAACCATGTTAAAACACAGTCCTAGATTGTTTTTTTGTTGTCGACATTACTATTTTCAAACTTCTGTGTTCGACTATAGTACAGTCGATGTAGTGCCATTCGACATTTCAATAGTAAACCGTTTTAGTGTATTTATGTGTGTTTTTTGCCAGTGCTGGTTTCATAGGTCTATGTGAGACTGGTGGTGTGATGCAAGTAATTCCCTTCTCCTCTTGACTGCCTGGTCCAGTCTTCGGTTGAAAGAGCTTAGCCTCCAGTTTGGCTGTAGCATGTCTCGCATGTATTAGTGTTTGGTGGAAAGAGGAGAGGGTTGTCTGTGTACACGAGGCAACTGTAACATTGCCTCAAAATGCCCAGATTCACCAGTTGGACTGGAGAGTACACCTGAAACTGCACTTTAGACATGCCTGGATAGGTACAGTGAATTGGTTTACTGATTGGCTGGTAAGGGCAAATAGAGAGCCTTGTCCTTCTCTGCAGTATAGGGGTCTAGTGCTAAGGTTTATTAGTGCTTGCTATGAGTTTTGGGCAAGTGTAGGGATGAGAAGTGAATGATTTGAATGCTTAAGTTGAAAGTTTGTCTAGTTCCAAGGGAAAAATTGAAGAGTACACTTTGTGGAGCCGGGAATAGTTATACCCTACCTAACCGGCGCTACCCGGCGTGCAAAACCATGCAAATGCGGGTTTTATAGCAGGGAAATGAAAGAGATGAAAATTAGCCCAAAATGGCCAATAAACTACTAATTACAGGGCTGAAACCACTCCTTCAGGAACAGAAATGCTGCTCAAAGCTCCCTCTCTCACAGTGAGCAGAGAAACTTCCTTCTATCCATGTAAGGTATGGGCAAACATAGAAACTTGTAACACAGCCCTGAATTCAGCACTAACCTGAAAACTGGACTAAACTAGCTTAGAAAGGCGGGAAAACAAGTATATATATATATATTTTTTTTTTCAGAAAATGAAGCAGATGCAATAAAAAAAAATTAAATGCACAGAAATGGCTATCACACTTGAGTGTGTAGCCTACAACAGTTAAACAGGTAATTTAAACACAAATCGACTTTGTTAAAGTGCAGGCAGTAAAATAAGTACAATATGTAGCTGAAATAAGCTTTTTAAATCACAGAAACTCTAGAAAATCGGCATTTTTATGCGGAATTAGCTAAAGGCAGCAAGAAAATGCTGAAAAATTATACTTAATCACTCCAAAGTCTCTCTTTTGTCTCTCTGCTGCTGTAGAACTCTGCAGGGCACCAGGCAGGAGCTTGCTGAGCTGTATACTAGCACAAAAACCTTGCAAATGTGGGTTTTATAGCAGGAAAATGAAAGAGATAGAAATTAGCCCAAAATGGCCAATAAACTACTAATTTCTGGGCTGAAACTACTCCTCCAGGGACAGATAGGCGCTCAAACCTCCCCTCTCTCACAGTGAACAGAGAAACTTCTTTCTATTCAAGTAAGGTATGGGCAAACACAGAAACTTGTAACACAGCCCTGAATTCAGCACTAACCTGAAAACTGGACTATACTAGCTTAGAAAGGCGGGAAAACAAGTTTTTTTTTTTTTTTTTTTTTTTTTAAATAAAGCAGATGCAATCAAAAAAATACTTTCAATGCACAGAAATGGCTATCACACTTGAGTGTGTAGCCTACAACCGTTAAACAGTTAATCTAAACACAAAATTAACTTTGTTAAAGTGCAAGCAGTAAAATAAGTACAATATGTAGCTGAAACAAGCTTTTTAAATCACAGAAACTCTAGAAAATCGGCGTTTTAGGCGGAATTAGCTAAAGGCAGCAAGAAAATGCAGAAAAATGATACTTAATCACTCCAAAGTCTCTCTTTTGTCTCTCTGCTGCTGTAGAACTCTACAGGGCACAAGGCAGGAGCTTGCTAAGCTGTATACATATGGCAGTGCACCAGTGCCAGTCTTACTCGAGTAACTGATGGGATGACAAATTAAATTTTGAGTTTTTGCCTTGGGAAGTGAACCATCTTTCTGATAGTCCACAAAAAAAAAAGAGAGAGAGAGAAAAGGAAATGTGTCTGTGTGATGATTTCTGCACTCTGTAGTCATGGAGAGAGAGAGAGAGAGAGAGAGAGAGAGAGAGAGAGAGAGAGAGAGAAAAGGAAAATGTGTCTGTGTGATGATTTCTCCACTCTGTAGTCTTATACCATGAAAACGAGGACATTAAGGATCCCCAGTTTCACATAGACATCACACTCTCTAGATTTGAACCTTGAATCAATGCATTAACATGAAACATTGGCATTGACAGAGAGGGATTTATGAGGCAATGAAAGTGCAGCACAGATAATAAAGTTTTGACATTCTAACATTTTACATTTATGGAGCAATGTATCTATGTTATAATGCTGGCCTTTGCTATTTCACAGCTGATGTCTAAATGATTGTGATACTTTCAACCGTTAACCTAGGAAATCATGTCACATTAAGAACAAATGTATGCAATACAAGAGTGCGTTCTTCCCTTTCTTTTGTGAATAGTACTGTCTTTTGATACATTTTTTAAGTGATGGCAGTATGCTTTTCATATATTTACATATATCTGACTTGTATGTTTCTGGTTCATGTACTTCACATTACTTACACTTTGTAATCATAGGCAAGTATATATTCCAAAATGTGGTTTAAATTTTATACATTAAGTTAGTGTAATCTCAAACTTCTTCTTTAAGGTTATTCTCCCTGACGAAGCCTCTGTTAGTGTACAGCAAAGTGACAGGAGTGTTAAAACAGTCAATTATTCATGCACTGCTGTTAATGTCACACTTGCAAACCCTTCCCACTTCTCAAGACGTATTCTTGTACTGCTAGGATATATGCATGGCAGTGTGTAGGGCTCTGCATGAGGTTTACCTGCCCAGCACTCCAAGGAGAATTGTGATTCATGAATGATAACAAGATGACACCTAATTTACATATTCACAACATCCAGAAGAGTTAATCTGCACGATATAAGAAAAGCTGATGCAGGTGTATCATAGTAAGGGGCATTGATTGGATTCACCAACTTCAGATACTGGTTTCTGACTGTTGCAGTTTTACACATTTTGGACTTTCATACTCATCCTGTGAAGGTATGTGAATGCTTTTATTTTATTTAGTTATTTTTTATTTTTTTTTTACGATTTAATAATTTAACAATTGTACTGGCTTATCTTTCATATAACATTGCCAGATGTCTGCAGTTTGTCCCTTTCTGTTGGTATCGAAAAGGTAAGGCTGTTTTCATTTGTAGTATCCTCATCTTATGTTACATGGCTTTATAGCAACATTTCTTTAAGGATGTGAACAAGTATGCCAATGTGAAGGTTAAATTTTAGAGCAAAAACTGTGTTTAGCCTGTTGTATAAGCCTGACTTCAACAAAGATTAGCCCAAATGGTTACTTTTTTATTTCATACACTTGGCTTATTGTTAATGTCACTATCTTTTTCAGAGTTACACTCTTTTTTTCTTTAGCATTACCATTGTTTGTCGTTACACTGTTTGCTGGGAGGTTTACAGCTATGTATTACATGTTTGTCGGCATAGGGACTATTTATTTAATTCCTGTTAATGATATTGGCAGAAATGTATATTTAATTAGTTGTCTTTTACTTTGCTTCTTCTTTTGATGCATACTTTTTTTTTTGTGTTTTATTAAATCACATAAAGGAATATGGCTCCCAAAAAAGTACAGTTGTGTATACTTACCATAAATGTAGATGTTTGAGTGTATTCACTGTTGCAGTCCTAACTAATGGGTTATCCGGCTCCTGGTAGCCCTCGGTCGGTCAGAATACCAAAGGTAAGTAAAAATGACATTGGTTGCCGTTGGTTGTAAAAGGCATCAGGGCATCCCATACAAAGGAGGCAGCCAACGTCACTTCCTCAGTCTTTCTTGCCATAACAGTCAGGAGCCCCCAGAAAATAAGGCTTAGACCAAAAACAATTTTGGCAAATAATATCAAAAATAGTCTGTACCTCAGGAAAAGAGAATAGGAGAAGACCAAAAAAGGGGGAAGGAGGGAGGGAAACCAGGACTGCAACAGTAAATACACTCGAACATCTACATTTATGGTACGTGTACACAACTGTGCTATGTTCATCGTGTTTCACTGTTGCAGTCCTAACTAATGGGTTAATTAGCAAAGCCCAGAGAAATGGGAGGAGGAACCAACAGAATCAAGAGTTAGAGATAATGCCCTGCAAACCCTGCCCTAGCTCTGGAAAACAGAGGCAAATTATAATGTTTTGTGAAGGTGTGAACAAAAGACCACGTGGCAACCTCCACAATGTCTTTAGTAGGGACACCCCTT
The DNA here is from genome assembly GCF_019279795.1 of Protopterus annectens. Classification (NCBI taxonomy): domain Eukaryota; kingdom Metazoa; phylum Chordata; order Ceratodontiformes; family Protopteridae; genus Protopterus; species Protopterus annectens. The sequence continues at coordinate 715,959,681 of NC_056731.1, forward strand.
AGAAATGCTGCAGAAGTGGAAGCGGCTCTAGTGGAATGGGTCCTAACCCCTTGAGGAGGAGCCTTGCCATGAAAGGAATAACAAAAGGTAATGCAATGTGCAATCCATTTGGAAATTGTTTGCTTAGAAATAGCCTTGCCCTGGGCTCCAGGAGTAAAACTGACCAATAACTGTGCTGTTTTCTGAAGGTCTTTAGTACTGTCCAGGTAAAACCTGAGCTGTCTGTGCACATCAAGAGTATGTAGGATCCTTTCACCTCAATTTCGAGGATTAGAAAATAAGGTTGGAAGGTGTATGGACTGATTAAAAGTCAGGACAGAAACCACCTTAGGCATAAAGGAAGGGTTGGTTCTCAGAGAGACCCTATCTGCATGGAAAATAAGAAAGGGCTCCACAGCCATCAAGGCTTGCAACTCCGAAACCATCCATGCTGAAGTAATAGCCAAGAGGAAGGCAGTCTTCCAAGAGAGAAACTTTAAATCTGCAGTGGCAGCTGGCTCAAAAGGAGGAAGAGTGAGTTTCTCTAGAACAAAATTAAGATCACTGGCTGGAGAAGGTGCCCTTCTGGGAGGTTTTAAGTTGCAAGCACCTCTGAGAAACATTTTCATTAGAGGATGAGAGAAAATGGGTTGCTCAAAATAACAATGAGCAGAAATGGCTGAAGCATCGATTTTGATAGAAGAAAAAGAAAGACCACTCTGAAGCAAGTCAGCCAAGTATTCCAGGATGACAGGAAGGGTAGGATGAGAAGAAGATTCCCCTTTAGCCTGCATCCAATGAGAGAACCTTTCCCATTTGCCAGCATAGGATTTCCAAGTGCTAGGCCTCCTGGCCTCCCTCAGCACGTCAACCATCTGCTGAGGAAGGGAAGAAGAAAAGGAAGGAGTCATACAATGAGCCATGCTGCCAAGTGGAGAGATTGAAGATGAGGATGTAGAATGTTTCTCCCTTCCTGAACCAAAAGATTTCACTTCAGAGAAAGATGCCAGGGAAAAAATTGGGAGAGACTGCGAAGTAGTGGATACCAATGCTGTCTGGGCCAGTCCGTTGCTATGAGACTAGTCCTTGGTCATTCATCCCTGATCTTCAATAATACTCTAGGAAGAGGAGGGAAAGCATAAACTGACAGCTGCGTCCAAGGGAAGGACAGAGCATCCACTCTCCAGGCTCTGTTGTGATGCTGTCTGGTGCACAAAAGAGGTAGAAGATGGTTGTCTGGGGAGGAAAAAAGATCCACCTGAGATGTGCTCCAACGCTGAATGATGCTGTAAAAGATTGCTCTGTTCAGCTGCCACTCGTGAGGATCCAGAGTTAGCCTGCTCAACTGGTCTGCCAAAACACTGAGCCTTCCTGGAAGAAACTGAGCAAGACGATGCAGGCCCCGGGATGCTGCTATGGACCAAAGAGTCATGCTCTGCCTGCACAGGGGTAAGAATGAGTCCCTCCCTACTTGTTGATGTACCACATGACTGTGGTGTTGTCTGTTCTGACAAGCAGGGTCCCTGGGGAAAGAAGATGACTGAAAGCTAGTAGGGCCTGATGAACTGCTATCAACTCCTTTAGATGTATGTGCAGGTGCATCTGCTGGGCATTCCAACTTCCCTGTATGCATCTGCCATCCAGGTGAGCTCCCCAGGCGTAGTCCGATGCGTCGGCAGTAAGAACTTGAGTGGCAGGAGGTAAGCAAAAAGGGATGCCTTTGTTTTCTAGACAGGCTGCTGCCCACCATAGAAACTCTGTCTGCAGACATGAAAGCAGAGGAATCATCATATCCAGGTCCTGTGTGTGTTGACACCAAATGTTCTTGAGGTACCATTGCAATTTCCTCATATGCAGCCTTGCATATGGAATCATGAGAATGCAAGAGGCCATGTATCCCAGAGCTTGCAGGTGTTTCCTTGCAGGGAGCTGGGACAGGCTTTCCAAGTCCTTGAAATAAACTGAAAGAGTTGTCTGCTTCCCCTGGGTGAGATATATCTGGGCGTCTGTGTTCAGACTCGCTCCCAGGAATGTTATCTCCTTGGATGGTACCATTTTTGATTTTTCCTCATTGAGAATGTAACCCAGGGAAGACAGAAGAGTCTTTACGAATTCCAGATCCTTTAACAGCTGTTCCTGAGAATGTGCTTGAATCAGACAGTCGTCTAAGTATGGATAAATCTGAATTTTCTTCTGCCTGCAAAAAGCAATGATTGGAACCAGGCCCTTTGTGACAACTCTGGGAGCAGTAGATAAGCCAAAGGGCAGCACAGAGAATTGATAATGTTGCTTGCCCACCCTGAAACGAAGGTACTGCCTGCAACTTTCCCTGATAGGGATGTGCAGATAAGCCTCTTTGAGATCCAAGGTTACCAGCCAGGAATCCTTTTCTAACAATGGCAGCAACTGATGCAGAGTGAGCATTTTGAACTTTGGAATCACTAGAAAAGAGTTCAGAATGGCTAGATCTAGACTAGGACGCCAGGTGCCTTCTTTTTTTGGAACTAGGAAAAGTCTGGAATAAAAGCCCTGGCCTACGTGTAGAGCAGGAACTGGTTCTATTGCTCCCAGATGAGACAGAGACAAAATTTGTTTTTCTACTTCTGCCCTTTGGTTTGGAGGAGCATCCAGGAATCCTTTGGGAACTGGAAAGGTGTGGAAGGAAAACTTGTGCCCTAGGGACACCGTTCTGAGCACCCATTTGTCATCCATGATAGTGGCCCAGACATCTGCAAAAAGGGCCAACCTTCCTTCAAAGCACTCTCCAGGCAAGCAAGAACAGGCAGAAGTTGGATAAAGTCATTGACAGTGTTTTGAGATGCAGGCTTGGAACTTCCTGCCTTGGAAGTGGAAGCCTGCCAACGCTTAGACCTCTAAGAGGTAACCCCTTGCCTCCTAGAGGATTTGTAATCTCTAGTCCTAGAAAGGTTCTGTCTGCTGGTATCAGGAAAGGTCCAACTCTTGGAAGGGTAATTCCTGCTAAAGCGAGGAGGTTGAACTTGCAGAAAATTTTTAACAGTTTGCATGGACTTGACCTTATCCACCATCTTCTTGAGGACTTCCAATGCTTTGCTGCCAAAAAGACTGCCCTTATGCAAAGGTACATCCAAAAGCTTAGCTTTGACAGGTTCTGGAAGTGGCTGTTCTTTGAGCCAAGCATGCCTTCTAATAACAGATCCAGTAGCTGTAGCCCTGCAGGTGGCTTCAAGGATGTCAAAACCACAACGTAAGGAATGCTTATTGACAAGACTCGCAGAATTTAGTAAATCCTGAATGTCCTTACTCTCCGCCAAAAGAGGCACACTTGCAATCCTAGACGTAATAGCCTCCAAAGTGTGCTGCTGGTACTTAAGCATATGAAAAAAACAATTGGTAGCCCGAACAGCAAAAGTGGCAGAGGTATAAACCTTTTTACTCCACCTATCCAGGTTCCAAGATTCCCTGTCAGAGGGAACAGGATTTCTGGTAACAGTGGCCTTAACACCTTTAGGGCCTTGAGAAATAACTTCTGGATCTGCTAACGGGTTCCTGAAAAGAAATAGATGAGAATCAGGGACTCTATAGTACCTAATATGTTTCCTGGGAGCAGGAGGAACCAAATTCGGAATAAAGAATTATCCAGAAAAATATCATCAACAACTTCCAACACTGGGGGAATAGTCAGAGGCTTATGCTGAGGTAAATCCAGAAACTCCCTAATCCGCTTCTTAGACTGGGGATAATCCTGACTTCCCCTTTTAAAATGTTCCCTGAGGGTATTTAATGTATCACCAAAAGAGAAATTCTCTGGGAGAGAAGCAGAAGGGATGGACTCCTTTGCATCTGAATCCTCAAAAGCAGAAAAAAACTGAGAGACTTCCTCTTCATCAGCAGAAATGCTGGAAGAATCAGAACCTGAAAGGGATAAAGCCACAGGAGAAACATCCCTACTCCTTTTAGAAGGGGGAGGCTGAGAACCCCTAATAAGAGTCAAAAGGTCATTAGCCATTTTAACCATTTGGGACTGAGGGGAAGAAACTGGAGCCTGCTTCTTCACAGGCTTATGAAAGGAAGATTTACCTGAAGCCTGAAGGACTTGGGAGGCCTGGCAACCCCTAAAGTCACAGTAGAAGTCGAAGGAATAAGCTTGCCATCCAAATGGAGGCCTCAGACACCAGAGTCAGCTTAGTGGCTCCGGCTCCAGCTGAAGAGGTGACCGCTGAAGGTCTGGAGACAAAATGGAGGCCGAAGGCCTAAGGGACTCTGAAATAGTCTCAATCGCGGCCTGCGGTAGTAATTCCCCAGACTGCAGGGGCTACAAAGGCGCCTGAGTGGCTACCGTCTTACCATCATCCAAGGACTTGACTTTCGGAAGCCTGTCACGGTCCTCATCCTTACGTTTCTTGGGGTATATCAGAAGCCTGAAGACCTGCGGATGCCATACCAACAAACTTAGGCCAAACCCCAAAATGCTTAGCTAAAAGCTTAGCCCGACGATGGATAGTACGCGGATTAAAGGAGGCACAGAGATTACAATTAGGAACATTGTGGTCAAGGCCTAAACAAATAATACAATAAGAATGAAAATCTCTATGGGGAATCTGCTTTCCACAGGTAAGGCAACTGTTAACTTTTTCTGACATTCATTAAGGCAAGAAAAGAGGATCCCCAACAGGGTACTTAGCTCTGGTAGACTTCAACTGTGCAGTCGGAACCAAAAATTGTAAACTGCCAACCAGCACTTGGGCATGAAATGCTTCTGCTTCAGGCTCTGCGGCAAGGAAGACTGAGGAAGTGACATTGGCTGCCTCCTTTGTATTGGACGCCCTGACACACTTTACAACCAATGGCAAACAACATCATTTTTACTTACCTTTGGTATTCTGGCTGACCGAGGGCTACCGGGAGCCAGATAACCTATTAGTTAGGACTGCAACATTGAAACACGATGAACATCTCTGGGCCACTTAAACATGCATTCCCAGATCCGCATAATTAGGTAATAGTGAAGCCACTCCATCAACATGGATCACACCTTTTACTGGAAGTCCTAGCTGATACGCCTGTGACTGTAGCTGCTGGCAGGTGGTCGATGATGTCAGTGCTGTGGGTAACCATGGACATGACTATGGGCAAATCATACATGAGGTCAGTGACATAATCAATAAGTTCAAGAACACAGCAACTGCTATAGCACAGGAACAGTCAGCTACTGGTGCTGGTCTTGTTACTGAATCAACACTCACCCTGATGGAGGAGTTTCTGTTCAATGTAAGGGATTCAGGCAGCTCATTAGGTATTCCCATTGTAGTGCATGACATAGGTGCCGTGGTGGAAGATGACCAAAAGGTGTCTACTGGTGAAGCTCCATGTATTGCCATTAAGTACTTTATTTACAGACACACACACGCACACCACACACACACACACACACACACACACACACATACACACACACAAAGAGAAAGGGAGAGAGAGATAAGGAGAGGACAGAGGTAAAGGAGAGAGAGAGGATAGAGCTATGACTGCATATTATTTATATGCATAACTAAGTAACGCTTGTCTTTCATGTGTCATCTTCATTGTAATGCTTTTCATTGCACTTTCCATCTCCATTTAACTGTCTAGGCAAATCTGGTACTAAGATTCCACAAGCACCTGCAAATGGTATGACCATATTTTTCTTGTTGTTGTATTACTGTATGGAAAGTCTACCTTAATTTGTTTTTAAATTGTACTTGTATCTATTGTTCTTAACTCAGGTTTACGTAGCATAAGTCTGATCTACTGTATGGAATGTTTCTTTCAGTCTACCTTAATTGCTTTTTAAATTGCACTTCTATCTATAATTAATTAACTCACATATACACAGCATTAACTCTGATCAGTTTTTCTTTAACTTCTATACTTGTGTTTTATTACTTGTTATACCAGGTGAGCCCGCCACCAGCACTGTGGAATTCCTACTCTCTAGTATTGGGGTATTGGTAGCCTCTGATCACGATGTCAGTGCCAAAGAGGCACAGTCTGTGGATGCAGATGGTCAGTCAGACACTGTGGTTGTGGCTCCCACATCCCCTGCCCAAACTTTGGAGACAGTCAGTACGCCTATGCATACCTATGACACACAGCCATCAGAGACAGGACAGGGTGAGGGTAGCAGAGTTGATCAGAGTAGTTTAGTTACTCCAGTGACAGAGCTGATAGAGTCTCCCTCTAGCCATCATGAGGGTAAAGTAGCAAGCTGTTTGGAGAAGGCCTGCTGTCCACCCTCCCCTTGATGTTAGGGTGTCAGTAGGTGCTCAGCAACTTATGTTTAGGGCAGTAATAGAGGCATGGGACTGTCCAACCACAGCCTTGGAAGGGATAGTTAAATTATGAATGTTGTGCATTGTGATGTGTGAGCCTACTTGAACTGTGTGGCTGACTCCTTGGACTGCATAAGTAACACACTGGATCGTGGGGTGTCTGTAATAGGACATCTGTTGGGAGACTGTCAGCATCCATGTGGCTGCAGAGAAGCTAAACAGTCATTTATCAGGTGACATGTCCAGACAAGATCCCCCTCCTGTAGTGGCACTACTTACATTGCTGAGTCACTGACCAAGATGTCCACACCCAGACATGGTAGACCACATGGTCATGGACAGTCATGATGAAAGCTCATCCAGCAGACATCATTCACATTCAGGCAACACCTGTGACTTCTACCTAAGGCCATGGAACTAGCAGTGCAACTCCTGGCAGAGGTAGTTGGGGGCAGCAGTGGTAAACTGAATCCCCTACCACACACATGTCACACTTGTCCATGATGTCAGGGCACAGTGATAGCACAAGTGCTTTTTGTGAGTTCCAGCAGACCCCCACCCATACATATTAAGACTCATCTTGACTATACCACCTTACACACACAAATGCATACAAATATCTGAAGCACAAGCATTAATGCCCTTCTAGCCTGCCAATATACCAAAGCAGTTGTTCCCATAATATGTGTCCAGGCTGTTCTTAAAATATATAAACTAGTGCTTCCTTTAATGTAATTCTGTAGTTTATTCCATGCATCAGCTGCTCTCTCAGAGAACCAATTAGTACACTTCTCATTCCTATAGAATCTTCTATATATTTTTATAATAATTATCCACAGTTCATACCTCAATGGAGAAAACTCACCGCTAGATGTATGGCTACTGTTTACAGCCGCTCATTTTTTTTTTACTTCTCATAGTTGGTCATTTGCATTTTTCGGCAATTATTACCTTTTTATAAATGTGGTGTAAAGGTACAACATTGGTCATACTAGTTTTTCGACAAGTTTTATGTCAAGCAGTTTTACCATGCTTATTTCTACCTGATTTGGTGTTATAATGTAAGTTCATGTGGAGCTGCTGTAAACAGTAGCCATACATCTTGTGGCAAGTTTTCTCCATTGAAGTTTGGGATGTGGATAATTTCTATCATTACCTTTGGGTTCCTGGTTTGTACTTTTTGATAATTCGAAACATTCCCAGTGGTAGTTGCCTCCAAATGCCCTATATACCTCAATAAGGTCTCCTCTTAAATGTCTGTGAGACACTGTAAAAGTTCAAATATTTAGGGCAGGATTCATGAAGCCTCCATGTAAGAGTTATAACTCTTACACGGAGGCTGCAGTTAAACGGAGTGATGTCAGCATGCTCTACATATTCATGAGAGCATGCTGAATCACACCTAAGGCTAACACGGTCCGTGGAAGACAGTAGGGGGCGTGTCCGTAGGCCGAGCCCTGTAAGCGGACATGCCCCCAGAAGAGGAAAAGTTCCCAAAGTAAACACCCACGACAGAGTCCATGGAAATGTGAATAAACAGAACAAAATACATGCCCCCACAGACTATGAACAGAAAACATATAAATAAACATGTTATATATTTTTTTTTAAATTGTAAAAATGTTTAACCATGAGTGCGCTTGTTTGCGCGGGCGTGCCTGTAGCACAGCTACAGTTAGCAGTCAGTGGGAAAGCATATAAGAACTAAATATGCAAAATAAACCAGGAAGCAATAGCGTAGCGGTAGAGATGTTGGCTGAAGAGCAGACATTCATGGTTCAAGCCCCAACAACACCAATTTTTTTTAATTTTAGCAAAATAAGCAGGAAACAAGTCCCTGACAAATATGTACACATAAAACCACATTTTATGTAAAATGTAATGAAATAGCCCATTTATATTGAAGAAATGTGAGGTAACAAAAGAATAAAAAATGCCAGATGTGCCCATAGCTGAGCTACAGTTTAACAGAGTGCATCTGCCCATAGATGAGCAGTGGTTTAACTGGTGCAAAATGAGTGCCCGTAGCTGAGCAGTGGTTTAACATGCTAAATCTATGTGCCCCTAACTGAGCTGAGCGTAATATGCGTGCTGATAGCCAAATGAGGCTTAAACCAGCGTACCCCGTTTGCGCGGAGCTGCGCACCGCGCAAACAAGCTAACCGACGAGCAACGTTGAACAAGCCGTATCAAAACTGCCTTTACACAGACACACCCCTCAGCATGTCTAGACAGTCATGAAAAATAAAATGCAGTGGCAAGGTTCAAACCCAGGATACTATACACCATAGTCAAGGTACCAAACCACTAAGCCATGACAGCAGTACCTAGAAATGCAATAATATCTAATATATAGGAATGAATACAAACTGGAGCATGACAATGCAGGTTTACTGAAGTTGATACAATTCCAAAATGGCCAATCACAGATATGTGCGGGAAAAACGGACTATATAAGCCCCATAGGCGGGAATACACAGCATAAACGATTGTAGAACTGACCTGCAGGCAGAATGACAGGAGTAGGAGAGGGTAGTTGCTTTCGAGCACAGAGGTGGGGCGTTGAGGAGTCCAGGTACATGGTCTGGCTCCTAGTCCACAATCATGAGGCCCAACTCATGCAGGGCCAGGTCCTCTGGGGAGCATACAAGGCCGAGGCGTGGGACCGGTTGGCTCATGATCTCACCAGTGCCACAGGGATTCCAAGGACTGGTGAGCAGGTCCGTCACCACCATGCGGACCTGAAGAGACGCAAGCAGGATCAACTGAACCTTTGGATCCAGGGGGCCCGGCAAACACCCAACGCCCCACTATTGAGTAAGTTACATTTAATTATGTATGTAAGAAATCAAACTAGCTGATATTACGGAGATGTGTATTCCAATATTACTTCATTTATATTACAGCTGCAGGTGTCTGTTCTGCGAACCGCAGAGCCTATGGCGATAGGCTGGTGCTGTTGCGCCACCAGGCAGGTCAGTAATCCACTACCAGTAACTGTAAAGAAATATAAAAGTATGACAGTCAGCAAAAGAGTGCAGTGTAGTCAGTAAGGAATAAAATGTGCAAGTAACAGTGTGAAAGTGTCTGCAAGTATTGCTTGATTACAAAAGTGTGTTTCAGCCTGTAAGTTAAACTGAAAAATGAAACTGTCTGACATATATTCTGAAATATAAATGCCCTACCTGTAAGGAAATAGTACACAACCTGCAGCAGGCTGAAAAGTATAGCTGCAGAAGATGATGAAATCACATGTGTGAAATATATCCCTGTTGAAATACTGAAACATGACAGAAGTGAGACTGCTGGAAAGGATTGTAATAACTACAGGTAAAACATGTCAATAAAGCCTAGAAGTAAGTACCATCCTGAATAGTAAAATGAAAGCAAGTGAGAGAGTGTGAGAAAGTGTCATGAATCCAGCAATACAGTAGTAATAACCCCTGAATAAAGTATACTGCAGTCAAGACAGAATGAAATGCATGTGAGAATCAAAACCAAAGAGCGAAATCTGTTCAAAGTGTTGCTGCATCTGGAATGTGTATCCCAAAATCTGGATATGTTGCTCTCAGTCTGCAATATGCAGATAGGATGACTGTCTGATATACCAAACATCCACACTTGTCTACAGCTATATAAAGCAAATGTAGCAGGATGATGTAGGTGAACAAAGCTAGATATGAATGTGTATGAAGAACAATAAAATGTATATTGATGTTGCAGTAACAGTCCTATCACCAAGTTGAAATAGTTATCATATAGGAAACTGTAGTTAGAACAGTAGTGTGTATATAACTGTGAAAAATATATGGAAACCAGGAACTAAAGAACGTAAAACCTCAACAAATCCAAATCTTCAAGACAGCGAAAATAAGAAGCAAGTGGCGAATGTCACTTCTTTTTGAAGGTAAATTTACCCAGTTCACAGTAGAATAATTTCCAAACCAACGTGATGAATCAAGTTGAACTTTTAATGGTCATAAGCAAAAAAAAAAAAAAAAAAAACTGAAGACAAACGTGATAAAACACAAGCGCTTTCGCCTGGTAATACCGGGCTTTTTCAAGTACAACCATCTTTGAATTAAAATGAGCTTAAATAGTCTACCCAACACAAATTGATTAATTAAAATGTTTAACTTAATTAAATAATTGATCAAATTGATCTGCAGTGTATAAGTAATAAACACAAGAAATGTAATATACACTCCATATACTTCACAGTGCAACACTTCAAATGTAGTAAAAATAATAAGTTAGTGAATAAATAAAAACAGCTACTTTTAAGCTTGATACTTCTTGCAATAAATAAAATTAGAAATACTTAACAACTTTTTAAAACCTTTTTAAAACCAAAGTTGTACATCCTGACTTTGGATGACTCCAAATAATGAAAATGTAGGATGTAAGTGTACCTGTGCAAAACTATAACCCTAAGTCAGTTAATCTCCTGTGTACAATTTAAAGTGCATAATATTACTATAAACTTCATTAAATTAAGAAAATGAATTAATTGTGTGAATATAAAATTCCCAGTCATAAATTAAAAAGAATAAATATTAAATAAGTACCTAAATAGATGTACGTTAAACCAACTAAACCGCTAATATCTTTGGTGCATGTTCATCTTAAATACATATGTTAGTAAAAGATCAACTGCTGATCAGTTATAGTTGTACCATAAATTATTTCGAGTATATGTGTGTTTTGTACAAAATGCTAATAACGGTTAATTATGATAACAAGTGCGCTTGTTAAACAAAAGTTTTAAAAATGTACAAAATGTGAACTCTAATAAAAGATAAGCATAATCTTGTAAACTCAATGTTAGGCACAGGGTAGATCAGTTATAAAACATTTCTGTTTGCCTTTAATATGTTAAGCCAGACTAATGTTTTCGTTCAACCCTGGGTATTTGGTAGCGTCTAATTTTAATTGCCAAATAAGCTCTCTAGTGCCAAGCCTGGTCTCCCAGTTGCCCCCCTTTTGATCCTGAGTCACCTTTTCTAGAACAAAAAATTTGAGGGACATTTTCGAGCAAGTAAGAGAATGTTTAAAAAATGCATTTGTTTCTCTCTTTTTGCTGACTTCATATAAGTGCTCGTAAATCCTGCATTTGAGTGCTCTTTCTGTCTTGCCCACATAAAAAGCTGGGCAGCTTTGGCATAAACCAAGATAAACCACGCCAGTAGATGTACAAGAATGGTAACTGTTAGCTTTTAAGGTGATTTTTCGAGAGGGTATACTTACATGGTCATCCTGTAGTATATAGGGACATTGGTGACATCTGCCACAACTAAATGTTCCCAACCTTTTGGTGGAACAATACTAAGATGCCTCTGTGTGAAGTGTGTACTCTGTTCAAAAATTCCCTTAAGATTAATATCTCTTTTTCTTGTAAAGTTAATAGTTACGGGGAGCAAACCACCAATATCTTGTTGCGTTGTGACCATTGGCCAAAAATTCTTGATAGTATTTTCTATAAAGTACGAGTCATTGGTGTAAGTGTATGCAAAGTTCTTTTGTATATTAGTTTCACCTTGCTTGGTTGGTGAGGGTAGAAGTAGCCCTGTTCCTAGTAGGGGGGGATAAAAACTGTCTCTTTTTTCCAAAACCTCTACTAGTGTTGTTTGAAAAAGTGTTAAAGGATAAACTCTTTCTAAAAAAAGCCTTCTTAAAAAATCAACTTCTTGAAGAAAAAGGTCCAGTGAGCTACACATTCTTGAGGCACGAATGAGCTGTCCTTTTATGATTCCTTTTTTCATGTAAAGTGGATGAGCACTGTCGAAATGTAAAAAGGTGTTTGAATATGTACTTTTTCTGTATATTTGTGATTGAAAATCTTTTTTACTCGTGCTTTTGGTGAGTAAAACATCTAAATAATGTAATGTGTGTTCACTGATTTCATAAGTAAAAGAAAGAAACTCTGTTGTTCTGTTTAAATAATCTAAAAATTCAAAGAATTTTTCTTTTGAGCCTCATCAAAGAATACAAATGTCGTCCAGGTATCTTTTGTAGTAACCTATATATTGCTTCCAAGTAGTGGAATGTATGAAGAGCTTTTCCCATTTGTGTAATACTATATTGGCATATGTTGTGGCACATGGAGCCCCCATAGCTACACCACTTTTTTGCCTGAAAAATTCACCGTTAAAATAAATAAAATTGTTGTGTAGAATAATATCCATGAATTCTACTATAAGATTGATTAAGTTGTGACTCAACCCTGTTTCTGAGGCTAATATCTCAGTGAACCATTCTATGCCCGTGCCATGTGGTACGCTAGGGAAAAGTTCGACAATGTCTATGGTTACCATAAAATGCCAGAACTATCGATGTCTGAAGACATACTAGCCAAAAATTGCCATGAATCCTTACATACAAAGTCAAGGGTGGACACAAATTCTTTCAGATGAAAGTCCATGAATTTACTAAGTGGCTCGGTGATGCCCCCGCCCCTGCGACAATTGGTCGAAATCTCAGGGGATCTAATCCCTTGTGCACCTTTGGAATTCCAAACAACACTGGAGTTTTAGGCTTTGGTACCATCAAATAATTATAAAGCTTTTCGTCAATTGCACCTTGGATAAGATGGTCATATAAAAAATATTTGATGTTCGCAAGTGCAATATTTAATTCGTTTATTGAAACAGAATCATAGATGTTGGTGTCTTGTAAAAGATCGTGAATGTAGTTGTCATAGTCAAATTGATGCATCAGAACTATACCACCTCCTTTGTCTGGTTTCATTACTCTGATTCCTTCCATTTTTAACCTATCTACTACTAGTTGTAAATGTGGAGCGAAATTTGAAGGTTGGTCAAAGTGTTTCCCAGACATATTTTCTCTCCAAACTTTCTCAACAGATTTTCAAAGATTTTGAGAGCTGGGTGAATGGGGGGATTAAAAGTACTACTTCTAGCAAGGGAATTATTTTGTATTCCCTGCCCTTTAAAAAATAAAGTTAAGTTCAAATTCCGAACAAACAATTTGAACTCTATGAGTAACCTCGGTAAGTAACTAGATTTCGTGGGCACAAAATGTAAACCTTTGGTAAATAATTGAAAAAAATCAATAGTTACATCCAGGTCTGTAAAGTTAAAAATGGTAAAGTTCTCTTTGTTGATAACTTTATAACCTTTGTGCTCACCTTCTAGTTCTGGCTGGCTAATTATCCCTTCACTAGAATAAGCAAGATCTATCTGCGACCCCTCCCCCAGCTCTGCTGTTGATAATGGTTGATTCTCCCCCCTGGTCTGCCCTGGGGGAACTGAAAAATCTGCTGCGGGTTTGAATTACCTTTTTGAGCAATGCGCTCACTTCTTCTAGGGGGTTCGAGGTTGGGGAGTGCTATCATGTGCGTTGATGCCTTGTGCATTACTTATACCTACATTGTCAATTACTGGACGCTTAGATCTGCCTGGTGCAGGATAAGCTATCCCTTCTCTGTATTCAGCCAGGTCTCTTTCAAGTTTTCTTGCTTTCCTATCCAAAACTTTCATGCAATGTGAATCCACTTCTATAAAAGTGTCATCATATCTTTTTTTAAAACCAGTAAACCTTTCATGCTTAATAATATGTTCATTTAAAACCGTTAATTCATTTAAAGTAGAATTTGCTTTACTTTGGTAATCATCAACCATTAATTGTAACATTTCTAGACCTGTTTTGTTAAATAATTCAATTAGTTGAGAGTGTAATGCGGAGCCCATGGGTGCATTATTCGGAAATTTAAAACAGCGTAACCCTTTGGGCACCCGCTGCACTCTGATACACTCTTTCAAATAGTTGATTTCCATTTGTGAATTTTTGTAAGCATATAGTTTGTTTGTAAAAGTCTCAAAATCATTGTCCAGTTGCTCAAGATGTGTATTAACAGTACCTGGTTTAAAGTGAGGTTGATGCTCTGTCCATGCTTTGAAATTGAAATTGCCGTCAGAAAAAACAGATGAGTGTTCACTCTCATTTCGTGCATTACTGCTTTGCGAGCGTGGGAACTGTTTGTCAGTTGTATAAACGTGGCCTGCTGCAACCGCGCCCTTCGGCTCTCTTCGTTGCCCACCGTTCTGATCATTATTAACATTTTGCTGTTGATTACAAGGTAAAGAAAGAGAGTTACCATTGTTCGTGGCTGACAAAGTTTGATTTAACTGAGAGAGTAAAGCCAGGACTTGGTTAAACTCCTTCCTGGTTACTGGCGTGTCATCTGGCTCCTCTCGAAGTACAAAAGGTATGTCCTGAAAGTTCGGATGTGATAGGTCCTCCGCCATGTAGATCAACGAGCCAAGAAAAATATATGGAAACCAGGAACTAAAGAACGTAAAACCTCAACAAATCCAAATCTTCAAGACAGCGAAAATAAGAAGCAAGTGGCGAATGTCACTTCTTTTTGAAGGTAAATTTACCCAGTTCACAGTAGAATAATTTCCAAACCAACGTGATGAATCAAGTTGAACTTTTAATGGTCATAAGCAAAAAAAAAAAACTGAAGACAAACGTGATAAAACACAAGCGCTTTTGCCCGGTAATACCGGGCTTTTTCAAGTACAACCATCTTTGAATTAAAATGAGCTTAAATAGTCTACCCAACACAAATTGATTAATTAAAATGTTTAACTTAATTAAATAATTGATCAAATTGATCTGCAGTGTATAAGTAATAAACACAAGAAATGTAATATACACTCCATATACTTCACAGTGCAACACTTCAAATGTAGTAAAAATAATAAGTTAGTGAATAAATAAAAACAGCTACTTTTAAGCTTGATACTTCTTGCAATAAATAAAGTTAGAAATACTTAACAACTTTTTAAAACCTTTTTAAAACCAAAGTTGTACATCCTGACTTTGGATGACTCCAAATAATGAAAATGTAGGATGTAAGTGTACCTGTGCAAAACTATAACCCTAAGTCAGTTAATCTCCTGTGTACAATTTAAAGTGCATAATATTACTATAAACTTCATTAAATTTGCACTTGTTATCATAATTAACCGTTATTAGCATTTTGTACAAAACACACATATACTCTAAATAATTTATGGTACAACTACAACTGATCAGCAGTTGATCTTTTAATAACATATGTATTTAAGATGAACATGCACCAAAGATATTAGCGGTTTAGTTGGTTTAACGTACATCTATTTAGGTACTTATTTAATATTTATTCTTTTTAATTTATGACTGGGAATTTTATATTCACACAATTAATTCAGTTTCTTAATTTAATGAAGTTTATAGTAATATTATGCACTTTAAATTGTACACAGGAGATTAACTGACTTAGGGTTATAGTTTTGCACAGGTACACTTACATCCTACATTTTCATTATTTGGAGTCATCCAAAGTCAAGATGTACAACTTTGGTTTTAAAAAGTTGTTAAGTATTTCTAACTTTATTTATTGCAAGAAGTATTAAGCTTAAAAATAGCTGTTTTTATTTATTCACTAACTTATTATTTTTACTACATTTGAAGTGTTGCACTGTGAAGTATATGGAGTGTATATTACATTTCTTGTGTTTATTACTTATACACTGCAGATCAATTTGATCAATTATTTAATTAAGTTAAACATTTTAATTAATCAATTTGTGTTGGGTAGACTATTTAAGCTCATTTTAATTCAAAGATGGTTGTACTTGAAAAAGCCCGGTATTACCGGGCGAAAGCGCTTGTGTTTTATCACGTTTGTCTTCAGTTTTTTTTTTTGCTTATGACCATTAAAAGTTCAACTTGATTCATCACATTGGTTTGGAAATTATTCTACTGTGAACTGGGTAAACTTCCCTTCAAAAAGGAGTGACATTCGCCACTTGCTTCTAATTTTCGCTGTCTTGAAGATGTGTATATAACTGTAGCTATTAGAAATGTACAGCCTATGTATTGGTATTCGAAGGTGTTAATATTATTTTCTTCACCCCACCCTATAACCACATATAACCCATTCCACGTGAAAATGGTATGTGCAGTCACAATTAACACCCCTGGACGTTTGTCCTGTTGGGTCATATATATCTGCATGTCCGTTGATGCATCTGCCCTGTTCATACATCCAAACCTGATGGCCTGTTGCCATCAATTAACCCTGCATGTTGTTGGACTGTGTATTCCTGTTCAAATTATGCATGTGTTATGCACGCTGTTCAATGGTGTGAATATCTGGGTGTTTGGTTAATGGGAATACTAATGCATGCTGTTACAACTAATTGTGAATGGTATTATATGTCACTAACCCAAACTTTCATGACATAATGCAAAACATAGGATGACAGGGAATGCGGGTTCCAGCGGACCCACCTCTCCCACCTCAGCTGCCGAGTGCACCTGGCACTAGTGCCGAGTCCGGACCCTCCTCCGGTGGCCCTGTGCCACCTGCGGGTGGAAGCGCTGCAGGGGATGGGGCTCGCCCCCCCCCTTTGCGAGTGTGGCCGGAGGAGAACCACCACTCACCCTCCGTAGCGTCCGGACTGTGGTGCGTAGGGAGATTCGGGACTCTGTTCTCGAGCCCCTACGCCAGCTTGAGGCACGGGTGGCACAACTAACGGGCATGCCTGTTGCCCAGCCTACACAGCCCCCAGCACAGCCCCGTCCTGGGCAGTGAAGGAACAGTGGCAACTGCCTATGGGTGGGGATATCAGTTCCACTGTTGCCATCTGTGGGCTCATGGGCTCTGGATATCCAAACCTCCATCCCTGTCAATTGTGTAACCCCCCCCACACGTGTCATACACCGCCCCTATATGCGTTTTGTTTGTCTTGTCTGTTTACCTACCCAACCTACCTCCCCAGCTGTACCAACTTCCTTCACCTGACATACCACTCTCACCTGAAAAAAAAAAAAAAGGGCACTCTGTATCCACAAAAAAATTACGCCCCATACATAGCTGCCCATTCCGCACACATGTCTGATGGACATGGAATCTATCAATTACAACTGGCTGTACAACAAGTATTATTGTTGTCCTGACACCTCTCTCAGGGGTGGAAGGTTTCAAATGTCACATCAAATTACATACATATGCACAGCTGTTGCAGATGAAGAAATGGGCAGCTATGGGCCTTACCTACATCCCTCCTCCAAATCCCAAGCTTGTTTCCCTACTGTCTTACCCTCTTTGTGACCCCTTTTTCACCACTTTCCTGTCTCCCCATTTTCTTTTCTTTCAAAGAAAATAGCGCGGGTGTGCGCCAGAGTAAGCACCGTAAAGCGGTTGTAAGCGGGTATGCGCTTGTGTGCGAGGAGCTAACCGCCAGTGCGCATGCGTGAGCTCCGCGCAAACCAGTGCTAACCCAGTTACAACTGCTTAAAAGTGCCTTAGTCACTTTGATTGACAGGTCCTGTACTCAGTTCAAAAGCAAAATAAAATCCCACTGTCAGTCCCGAACCCAGGACCTTGGAAACACTAGTCTGTATGACCTACCACTAAGCCATGACTCTTATACAAGAACATTGTGCTAAAATAAATATAACATGGAATAGTAGGGATGAATGTAAAGGGAATATAGGATGTGTAGTACACAAAGCATGTCATTTAGAATTACTGTCAAAACTACTGGATTTCCATAATAGTAGTGTGTGAACAGAAACAGCCATGCTAGTTGGTAGCTTGTAGATAATAATGTCAGTTAAAGTACATATATAAATGTATGTATATATATATATATATATATATATATATATATATATATATATATATAAATATCTATATAGAGTTGTAGGAGTCATTGTGCATACACACTTGCTACAGGGAACATGAGAGAGGAATGGAGAAATGTGAATATACAACACAGCCTGAATCATGAGAGAGATACTAACCTTTACACTCACAGAACACTGTCCACAGCATACCAGCATGGTCCCCGCCCTTACAATCTGAAAGGGCAACGCCTATCCCACATACCCTTTTATAGCACTGACCTGAAATCACAGTGAGAACTGCAATCAGTACACAACTGGCTGTATGCAATTAGCAAATGCTGGCTTACAATTGGTGCAGAGGCCATCACATGGACCTATGCAGATACCTACAAAAGCATCCAGTGCTAACACTCCACACATGCAATACATTCATTGCACTGTCTGGAAGCAGACAGAGGGAGAGTGAAAAGTGAGAGAGAGAGAGAACAATAAAAAAAATATATATACACTGTGACTCTGTCACCCGAAGCTTTCAGCAGTGACAGTAGCAGCAGCAAGCAGAAGCAGTGGTAACGCAACCAGCTGTGACAAACACAGGTAATGCAAAGTAGCAGGTTAATAGTGTGCATACTGTGAACCCTCCAAATGTGTCATAGGTCTGTATCCATAGGTATGTCCATGTGATATGTTGTGTGTACGTAGTTCCACCAAAAGGGGATGACCATACATTACATGTCAATCAGTCTTAGGCCATGATCCTGGCAGCAGTTGTCTGTGCGTTGCCCCAGCAATGGCTGTAGTGACTACTTTGAAAGGTCAGCCAGGTTCAAAAGGCAGGATCAGCCCATCACAAAGGCACACTGGCTGGGAACGAGTGTCTGCAGGTACCCGATATCACTGCATATGCATCCCATACTGCATAATTCCATAGCTTAGCAGACCAGGCCGGTTATGCATATGATGTGTGATACATATTTCAACTGGTGGGGGAGAAGGAGGGGGGATATGTGCACCGAACATGTCTGCAAGATTGTTGCCAATATCCGTGTGTTTGGTGAATGTTAAGTAGGTGTGTATTAACACAGAGCATATCTGAGGCATGTGGTCCATATGTGTAACATAACTGAAGAAGGCCTTGTGGTCATCCATAGTGTTTGTGTCCATTTCCCTCCCAGAGTAGGCCGTGGCCGTTGTTATGATGGACCGTAGCGTAGTACCAGTGCTGACCACAGATGCCTTCCCTTAATGTGAATGTGCTCTGTCCTGCAGTAGCCTCCTGCTATTGTTATACAATCTGCCTCTGTGTGGGGTCCACCGGACAGGATGCCTAACCTTTGTGCATAGGGTCTGGGTTAGAAATGTGTGTGCAAGTTCCATACAATCTGTGGCATGTCCGTGGTAAGCATTTGCAAAGGGGTCAGCAGTGTGGCTTGTGGCTTCCACTGGCCCAGTGTGCTGCATGGATACCATCTCAGTCCCAGCAAGTGAATAACTGTATAATCACATACATATCAAAGTAGTCTATTGTGCTGGTGGTGGTGGTGGGATATGTATATCCAGGCCGAGTAACTTCTGTCCACATCACAGTAGTGGACGGTGTCCCACATACAGTACCTTGGGATGAACCCCCAGAGTGAGGTTGTGCATTGCACCTGTCAGTGTGTGCTGACCGATGGGGCATGCTACTATGTTGTGTGGAATGTGGCAGGTATTGTTGCACAGGTGTTGGCTGAGCACTGATATCTGACCATGTACCTGTGTATCCACCACGACACACACACATGCAACATATGGGAGTAGTAGTATATCACTACATGAGTATCATGTATAGTATGTGTGCCATATATTGCTGACATGGTCTGCTGATATCCTGTTTGTGTTCACTTCCAGGGAGATGGCGCGTCAGCGTAACCCCGCCTACTCTGTGGCGGAAGACGAGGAGATCCACCAGAGCCTGGTGCGGGAGTATGACATCCTGTTTTCCCGCACCAGTCAGAATCAGCAGGAGAGGGCTGCACTGTGGCAAGACCTTGTCCATAGGGTAAATGATATTGGCACGCATAACAGGACATATGAGCAGGTACGACATCACTGCAGTGATTTAATCCGAAGTGTCCATCAGCATGCATCAGATATCCACAGGCAACAGGTTGCCACAGGAGGTGGGGTGGCCACACATCCCCTCCCTCACCAGACTGGAGGGGCTACTCCTAAGTGTTGTGGCTCCAGCCCCAGAACACCAACAGCAGTACACCTGCATTATGATGGAGGCTGGTTCCACACAGCAGCACGACATGGAGCGTGCAGGTAATATGCCATATGTACACTTGACTGTTCTGTACACTGTAGCATATGCAATATCAATGGCACAGTTGTGCCCACTGACATTAATCTCATAATTTCTGCAGGTCCATCTGGGGTTACAGCAAGGCAGGCCATCCATGCTGGTGAGTGTGTTTAACATAACCTATAATAGTCCTGATAATGCTAGTAACAGTAGTGTAACTCAGTAGTGCTCTGTGTGTATACTGCGGGGTGTGCATGTGTGCATGTGTGCAGGTGTGCCTGTGCCCATGTGTGCATGTGTGCAGGTGTGCCTGTGTCCACGTGTGCATGTGTGCCTGTGTCCACGTGTGCATGTGTGCATGTGTACACGTGACCACATGTGCATGTGTGCAAGTGCCCATGTGTGCATGTGTCCACGTGTGCATGTGTGGATGTGTTCACGTGTGCATTTGTCCACGTGTGCATGTCTGCATGTGTGCATGTGTGCCTGTGTGCATGTGTGCCTGTGTGCATGTGTCCACATGTGCATGTCTGCATGTGTGCCTGTGTCCATGTGTGCATGTGTGCCTGTGTCCACGTGTGCATGTGTGCATGTGTCCATGTGTGCATGTGTGTAGAAGTGCATCACTGGTAACAATGTCTGGAGACTGTAAACTGTGTTTCCTGTCTTCCTCCCACAGGTTCTGGGGCTGCTCTGGTGACCTGCAGCAGGGAACCTGAATCCTGTGCCACGGCTACTGGTAATGATGATATTTGTGTAATGGTACAGGAAGGTGTGTCAGGGTCCGCCATTGGTCAGCCAATTGACAGTACACAGCTGTCAACCCCATCATTGCAGACAGTCATCCTGCCAGTACATCCTTTGTCACCATTGTCCCTAGGTGATGGACAGGATACAGTGGGCATAGACCAGGGTAATGTGGAACCTGTGGCACATGCGTCCCCACACAGCAGCCATGGGCAGGGTCCTCCGATGGTACCACACAGACAGTTGCCCATGGGTTCTCGTGGGAGCATCCGTGGGTGTACTGCCTCTGGCCGACGTGCCCAAAGAGGTCTGTCAACCTCAGCTATGTTTCGGACTGTCATGCAGGCACAGTCACGTATGGAAAGGTATACCAGACAGGGTCTGAGGGAGCTAAGAGCATGTCGCACAGCCATGACAGACAGTATGCGTGACATTGCGGATGCTATCCGTAACTTCACCGATGTCATAGACAGACATTGTGGGGACATATTACAGCAGTTCCACAACCAGATGTCCATGAGCCAGGGCAACGGTGGGCGTTTGCTGCATCGACGTGGCCGTATGCCGGCAGCAGCAGTAGCTGGCAGTCAGCGCGGACGACAACAGGCTCGCGCACGCCCCCATAGTGCCAGCAGCAACCCCAGCAATGCTGGGTCTGTGCTGTCATCGGAACGCCCCAGGAGACCACGTGCATGTGGTCCCTGGACAGTCCCAACAGGGACTTGTGTCCAGTCAACACACTCCCGCTTCTGTTGACAGTACCCAGTCTGGCTTAGTACTGGATACGGTCCGTAGCACCCCTGCCAGGCACAGGTACCGTGTCCTTGCACACAGACACTGATCTGTATGGCCTGCCAGGTGCAGTCTGTGGCTGTCCACAAACCCCTGTATGCAACCATGAGGTGGAACTGTGTGCGTGCATACACACATGCAAAATGTTAACACCTAGGGCGACCACATACATGCACACACTGCACCAACACTGCCCCATCCTGTACTGCTGCCCCTCACCAACACACATACACACACATGTCAATTGGTGGTATCAGTGGCTGACTCAGGCATACCTAATCCACACCCTGTGCATATGATGACACTGTGCCACCTCCTGCAATCTCCAACATCATTGCGGGAACAGGTAAACACGTTGCTGATGCACAGGGTGACTACATAGAAGTGTATTAGTAGTATCATGTTGGTAACAGTACAGTGTGCTGCTATGACTGTGTGTTTATCCCAGCATGCCAGCTGCAGTAACTGTATGAATGTCCTGAATTGTTATCTGCACCCATAGTACATACCAAAGTATAACAGCTGCACATAATTGCATGCCGGTGGTAAGGTTGTCAACAGATAGCCGCATACATGGGTAGCACGGGGGAAAGCTAACGCAAGTAGTGATATGCAATGGTGGACATGTACAGTAATGGTGTCAAGTTGCCCACAACGACTATGCCATGTGGATGTTCGTGCATGTAGATATGTGTGCAGTACCAATGTAATCCAAATCACAAATAACTATGACATAATATCAGTTCTACCATGGGCATCTGCGCTGTGTATTCCTGGGTACATGTTGATAGTGCCTACATATTTGCATTGTTACTTACTGTTATTGTTACCCCTTCTTTGTTGTACAATGCACTACTTCCAGCCCTGTTTACTGTAGCTTTGTTTGCATGCATGTTTGCTTGGGGTTCCTGGAACACTGCTTACACCTGCAATGCAGAGTTACAGTGCTTCTGTAGACTTCTAGTGACATCTGCATAGCGCGATCACGTATGTCAACTTTACACATGACAGAACATCACTGTCTGTCCTGCACGCATGTACGTTGCCTGTGACACATTGCACACGTCTTACCTGGCATTTACCCATGTGTGCAGTCATATATGTCAGTGCTATGAAACAGTAGCGGTACACCCACACATACACACCTTCAGTATGTTGTTCCCCATTGGCCCTATGTGTTGGTACTCACCATGGCAATTACACTACTAGGGTAGCATGTACAAAGGTAACCTGTGAATTGCCTCTATGGTCCAGTTGTGGTTTATGTGAGTCATGTGTCAATGTCACAGCTGCCACACATGTATGCAGTCAGCCATCACCCTTGGCCAGGAACGTACAAGACATGTGTGGGATGCCACCACACAGCCAATCTGGGGACTGGGCTCTCTGAACCCAGTAATGCCATACCCTGTCACAGGTGGCATGTCATATATACTACATCCTGGACAAACGTCAACCCCAATCCCTGCTGCTACTATTGATAATACCCCTGAAGATGTTCCTGATAGTTTTGACCAATTCTTTACTGAGACATTTCAGGCCCTAGCTAGCCATCTACCTCCTAGCTCCCCTGGTCCTGAAAGTAGCACCCCTAGAAGCCTACTTGCGTTCAGCTGCCAACCAGTCGCCACTTCACTTCTCCGTACCTTGATTGAAACAGTGAAACCCACTACACTTTCTGCTGATCAACTCCCTGCCGAGTACCTATCAAAATCAGATGATGCTATTGCTTACCCCATCTCAAAGGTAATCAAACGAACCATGGTAAAATCTAAATTTCCCACCATCTGGAAAATGTCATATGTAATCCCACTTCACAAAGGAGGCAGCTCTACTGAATTCTCCAATTATAGGACAATAGCTATACTCTCTCCACTTGCAAAGATTATGGAAACTTTAGTCATAGACAATTCATGCACCACCTAATCCAAAATCGCCTTATGGCAGACACTCAGCATGGCTTCCGTCCTCATCACAGCACTACTTCAGGCCTCCTAGCCTTTACTAACACCATAAACCATACTTGCAACACTAATTATATATCCTCAGCCCTCTTTTTGGATCTTTCCAAGGCATATGATACGGTTGATCACCAACTTGTAATCCACACCCTGCAAACACTGTCTAGATACTGGAGCCTTCCAATGGTTTCAATCCTACCTGCATGGTCGACAGCAGGCTGGCCTCTGGCAGAACAAACTCTCTAACCTTCTACCTAACACCCTCAGAGTACCACAAGGCTCTATACTAGGGCCCTTGCTGTTCTCCATCTTCATTAACAACCTTTATACTGTCATCCCAAAAGTCAGCTGTATCCAATATGCTGAAGACTCTACTCTGATCTGCTCAGCCACATCTCCAGTAGAGTTATGGTCAGCTACCTAGACCACCTTTAATACAATAGAAAACTGGCTTTCTGAACATCGTCTGATCCTAAATCCCAAATAAACTAAACTGCTGTTATTTCACCAACACGTAGGTCTACCGCTTTCACCGTTACCATAACATCAACTGATGGCGCAATAATCTCCCCTGACCCATCTACTAAACTATTAGGTGTCATCATAGACAATAATCTCAAATGTGACCTACATGTTAACCAAATTATCAAAGCCATCAATAGAAAACTAGGGTCACTTTACAGAATTAAAGCCTTCCTAGCCCCTCCAGCTAAAGGTGCCATAGCTCACTCACACCTTGTTTCAACCCTTCTGTATGCATCCCCTCTACTCTCGAATATGAACAAGACTGTGCTTAACAAACACTCAATTTGCTACAACCACATTGCCAGGTTTGCCACTGGGCTGCCTTGTAGGGCACATCATTGCATCAATCTAAATCAGCTTGGTTGGCTTGCAATACCCAGCTTAATACAGTATGACCAACTGATTATGGCCTATAAAATCCTCTATAATCCAGACAATACTCCTGCACTTCAAATATTATCACCCCCCTATAACAATCCTAGACCGCTTTGATCCTCTAACAAACTACTAATTCAGACTAGCAAGTTTAATAACACAGCCGGTGATTCTCTCTTTGCAAACTCTGTAAGTAGATCCTAGAACTCACTTCCAGCTGATATTACCCTACTGTCCACCTTAGGTCAATTTAACACTAGACTCAAACAACATTTGTCACTTAACTGGCTATGTCAATGTATCAAGCCTGGCTACCTCAAATGTGTAAGATCTGTGAACCACTTTACTGTGTAATTTAATTTAATCCTGACTTGTGCTCAGGACTAACATTAATCTGTGGAACATGTTTAACTTGCTTACTTATGTAATCTCTGTAAATAATCTCTTTGTAATATGTAATGCTGGTATTGTGTAATGCTGTATCTGCTACCCTCGTAGCTTGTCTCCCCGGGCCTCCCCTGGAAATGGACATGCATCCAGTCAGACTATCCCGGTCAACAAATGTAGGATAAATAAATAAATAAATAAAATATATTACAGTGACTACAATACAAGTCAGACATTGACATGCACTGACAGCATGCTGAACACACTGGGGCATACGTGGGGACTCAGAATAGCAGCCTGCATGGGCATCACACACCTCCGCAGCTGGCACACAGGCATATGTTCCGTCAGAACAGAGCACATGCCACACATGGCACACATCCCCTGTGCCACACACTCACAGCCTGTAGGGCTACACAACACACCTGCTACAGACGTGTCAGGTACCTGTCTTGTGTGCTGCACTGGGGTCCCGCTCAACAGGCTGTATCTGGTGAAGGTCACAGTGATATGCCTCAGGGGCACTATGGTCCACCACAGAACACATGCATACAGGTCAGTCAGAGGCATGGACACATATGACTCACTCATTGACCATGCCAGTATGGCTGCCTGAGACATACCTCCGTGGACTACATGATAGGGAACATAGAATGGATCTCTCAGCATGTGGCACAGGCCAGTATGAGCCTGATGTTGGTTGCCAACATACCCTCACCAGGTATGCTACCAATATATGTGGGAAGGGTGTTATATGTCTACATTATGCTCAGTCTCCACTGTCATTCATAGGGTATCCACTGGCTGTCAACGTGTGCTTACATGCTAGGGAAGCCACAATGATGTGCAAGGGTCATCTTGCATGTGACACCCATGGCCCGATGTATAATGGCAAAGCTCCTTGGTACACACATACTGCCTTATGCTGCAGGACATGGTTTACATAGCCACCTCTGTGGGTATCACACAGGTTAGGACACTAACAGTGCTGCTACACAACAACAGCAGTGTACACTGGAAGATGCATGCACCAGACACTGTCCTCAGCACGGTGAACTGCAATGTCTGTGCAGTACCAGATTCATGATTCATGGCTCACAGGTGTTACCCATCACTGACAGGTTATGCCCCATACCATGCATGTCGTCCCCTACACATGTAACGCACACGGATAGGGGGTGGTATCCCAAGGTACCACAGATACACACACCTCCAGGTTGTTGGCACAGCACAAAGCATCAGGGCCTAATCATGTGCAGCTAACAGTGTGTCGGACTGCCATCTGGTTCATAGCCTGGCACACACAACCCTCCCATACACAGGAAGACCACCTATCCTCCATAACAACACTGGCAATATGACAGTCTCAAGAACTGTCTTTATATGGCTGGACTGCATCCAGCCAAACATTGTGTGTGAGCATTACTGTAGCTACAACACACTAGTTGAAGGGTTCACAGCATGTGGTCACTGAATTGCAGTGGAATGACATGTTACCACTACCACAACAGGTAGCACCTGTACATCGACTACATGTACACTATATGGCCCAGACCAGATGTGTATCCCCTGCTGTAGGTATTTCAACATATACACCCACACTGTATAGAGACATACCACGCATGGACCCTGCACAGTAAGACACAGTCATATTGGTATACATTGCAAATACCATTTATCCACTTGAGGCATGTGTCAGACATGGTAACTACTGCAGGTCACAGGTATTTATGTGTATGTGTCACACACATACATCATGTGTGCAATGCCATTGCTGGTTTAGGCAATGGCATGCATTGTTATGTACAAAGACCCACACAAGGTCATACTGTGTGACACAACCACACGTGGCAGTTGTGGGTTACCAAAACATACCTATCTGTACTCTGACAATGGTAATAGACACAGCAGCAGAGCGCACTACTGGCATTACTAGCCAACTAGCCCTGTATGGCTGTGCTGATAGTGTGGTGAAATCCCCTGTGTTTACTGGGGGAGTATGCAGCATCTGGTGTATTGTAGTATTTGACAAAAGGATCTGTTTTCTCACACTTGCATTTACACACACCCTACTACCCCCACAGACATGCACACTTGCCATTTGCAGGATTCATTCCCCTACCTAACTAAGTCATGATACGTGAGAGAAACGCATTAGCGAAGCGCACTATTCAGTTTACTAGATAGTTTCTCTTCTCTGGCTGTACTTATAGGGTGCTGACAACATCAGCATTTTGAAAGGGTAATGTGCATCAGGTAGTGTGATCTCCTGATTGCCAAAACTAACATGTTTTTTATACCAAAATGCACACACACAAACTAACCAAATCCAAACACACACACATGCCATTTACAGGTTTCAAACTCCTACCTAACTACATTACGATACTCGGGAGAGACACATTAGCAGAGTGTGCTATTCACATTACTGGGAGGCTTCCCTTCTCCTGCTGTACTTATAGGGTGCTGACATCATCTGTGTTTAGAAAGGGGAGTGTGCATCCTGTAGTGTGTTCTCCCAGTTGCCAAAAGGGACATTTCCCTCACACAAATTTGCACACACACTAACACCCCTCATTCAAACACACACACTTGCCATTTGCAGGATTCAAACCACTACCTCACTATGTTATGACACTTGAGATGGACGCATTAGCGGAGCGCGCTATTCGCATTACTAGAAAGCTTCCTTTCTCCTGCTGTACTTATAGGGTGCTGACATCATCTGTGTTTAGAAAGGGTAGTGTGCATCCTGTAGTGTGTTCTCCCAGTTGCCAAAAGGGACATTTCTCTCACACAAATTTGCACACACACTAAGCCCTCTCATCCAAACACACACACACTTGCCATATGCAGGATTCAAACCACTACCTAACTATGTTATGACACTCAAAACAGACGCATTAGCAAAATGTGCTATTCGCATTACTGGGAGGTTTCCCTTCTCCTGCTGTACTTATAGGGTGCTGACATCATCTGTGTTTAGAAAGGGGAATGTGCATCATGTAGTGTATTCTCCTAGTTGGCAAAAGGGATACTTCTTTCAAGAAGTCTTGAACACACACTAACCCCCTCCACACACACTGAGCATGTACAAGATTCAAACCCCTACCTAATTATGTTATGACACTCAAGACGGACGCATTAGCGGAGTGCACTATTCGCATTACTGGGTGGTTTCCCTTCACCTGCTTTACTTATAGGGTGCTGACATCATCAGTGTTTAGAAAGGGGAATGTGCATCCTGTAGTGTGTTTTCCCAGTTGCCAAAAGGGACATTTCCCCCTCACACACCAAACCCCACTCACCCACACACACACACTAAGCATTTGCAGGATTCGAACCCCTACCTTACTATATTATGACACTTGAAAGAGATGTATTAGCAGAGCGCACTATCCAAATTACTGGGCACCTGTTCTGCACCTGTAGTATTTATAGGGTGCTGACATCTTTATTTCTACAGAGGTATGTAGATGTAGTACTACCTGTTAGGTGGGGGATAGCATATATATGCATTTGCAGTCACCTACGTCAGGGTCAGATATGCACATCGCACTGGCAGGTTATGTTCTATACCATGCTTTGGGACCACAGGACCTGTAACGCACAACACAACCAATACAGAACACCATACCCACATCCAGGACACACACTTAGCTACCCTGGGAACAGTGCCAGGATATGCAGGTATTCACATACACCATTCCAGTTGTTAACATCAGGTACAGGCATATTGTGTGTGAGAACTACTCAGGCCTCTACCACTTTACCCTACAGCCACTACAATTTGTGGGTCCATGTGCTATGGCAGAACCACACACCACAGCCACATGGGTGAATACATATTGCACCTGTCCATCTGCAACGTGGGTACTCACAGTTCCACACCAGAGGTTGACCACCATTGTTGATATCTGACCATACCCACCTTTCCCTGGACATCCATATCTCATCTCCACCCCCAGGCAAGGATGTCACTGCACACAAACTGTGTTTAGCACAAGCAGATTCTACACTTGTGTAGACTGAGGTGGATGACTTCAGAGGACCCATGCTGGAGGACTATACTGGCCACTCAGCATAATCCTTGACAATTGCATTCTATGAGCATGTGTACAGTTTGCATTGGTCATGCTATCCCACATATACCCATGACTGCTCCACAACAAGACACCTGTCAGCTGTACCCCAGCCATATATGCGCCGTACAACAGACAGAGTGACCTAATACATTGCAGAACTGTAGCCCACAGAGGGAGGACATCTGTGGACAGTTCCGGCACGGCACTTCATTCACACATACTCATTACAACACAGTGTTGACAGTGGAATCATCCAGAGAATGCAGATAGGGCTCCCCTCAGTCTGTTATTGGTGGACACCTACTGTCAGAGATCCTCAGCAACCCTCTCACAGCACACACCGACAACATGGCTGTGGCTTAGCACATTCAATCCCTGAGACCTCCACGGTGCCCCTGCCTGACAGAGGCACAGCTCACTAGCCTCACATGTTGCCTTCTGTGACCTACTTTACAGTGGCACAGTAGCCTACTATCCTGGGGATGCAGATGCCAAGCACACTCTGGCTGAGCTGTCATTCCCTGGGGCAAGAAGCCTAGTATTGACCTCTACACCCATATGTTCAATTGTCGGATGCACAATATTTGTTGTGCTGTTCTACTGTTTGCAGGTCTTTATTGCCATAGCATTCCCTGTTCCTATGACCAACTTGTGTATCTGTGGAAGATGTTTGCATATGACGTTGATCCACTATATCACGTATTTCTCTGTGGTCATTTACTGTGTGCACTGGGCTGATTGCTGTGTTGTGGTTGGTTCCTGGACTGACACGTACAAATACCAGATATGTGTGGCCAACTGCTAAACGGAGATATGGCCTAAGTGTGTGAGCATGCCCAGTTCAGCCTTTCCATGGCATGTTGTCTGACATATGCCTCATTTATCAAAGTGTGCGAGCATGCCCAGTGTGAGCTTTCCATATGTTGCACTCTGAAGTCCACCACATATTTGGGTGTGTGTGAACTTCCACAATATCGCACGTTTATGATTGTGTGTTGGGTGTCATGTTGTGTACTAACTGGCCAACTGCTTCGTGTCTGCCACAACAGGGATTATACTGTGCCTGCAGGGATTGCATGGGATACTTTGCAGACAGTTCTCAACATACTTTCATAATGACCTAACACTGTAGTACCGTTTAGTGTACTGGTTCGGTACTTTCACTGTGGTGGACAGTATCCTGGCCTTTAGTCCTATGACTGCTTGACATCTTCATAGTGAGCACAACAGACTGTGTAGGGGCCAGTTGTGCACATATGACCATGTTGCAATATGTTCAGATATGGACTACCTACACCAGGCTCGTCCAACATTGCTAGTGTATTCCACAACATGGGTGGACATTGGCACACACTAGCGATGTTCCCTAGGCCATTTCTGATGCTAGTCACAGGGTGTGTTTGTCCTTCGACACACATTGTAACTGGAGTTTGCCATGACATATGTCATGGTTAGTATACTGTGCCTCCGTCTACCTCTGACATAACAGTGATACCCAGGGTAGCCTACCATCTCCCATACACTCATCAGGATGCCTCTTGAGGGGTGTCGATATGTGGCTCTCTGGCTGACCTGTACCAGGAGTTTACTGAAGTGTGGGGGTGCCTTCTGTGTTATGGATCATTCTGTACAGCTTGTCCTATGTATGTCAGTGCTGGGGTTCAGGTCTCTCATGTGCATAGCTCACTGCCATTCAGATTGTACAAGGTGCAACATGTTCATTCATTCCAGGTTGGACATGGCTTCATACATCAGGCACAGCTTTCCTGTAGCTGGGAAGGATGGCGGTGTGTGGGGCTGCAGTTTGTTTACTCAGGCAACTCATGGCATCTGTTTATGCTCTTTGCTACCCCTGGTGGGGTACTGTTGTGGACTTTACAGCTGATGGAGGTGCCTGCTGCAGTATATCCCACAGGGGCTATTGTAGTCAGTTGTGACGCTGATGGAGGATGGCTGCAGAGCCACAGTGAGTTCCCCTTATCTACATCTGCCAACCTTCATGTTTGGGTGGGCATATGGTACATGTTTCTGCGAACACTACAGCCACATGTTTGTCCAGTGCAGGATATTTATCACCTTTTGTACCCAGGTCTCACATTACATGTTAGGTACCTCATGGGTTAACACCTGTGTGGTAATTTGTGGGTACTTACTGTATATCCACGGTGGTTGTCTATACACAGTTCTGCAATTAGCTTGCTGACATGGCTATGGCTACAGTTGTCTGTTTGTAGGTGGCCCTTTAGTGGGTTGCTTGTGTCAGCTGGGGGTCGGATATGGTGGGCTGTTTGTACTCCTCTGCATACATGCTCAGTCACAGTCCTTCCATGTTGGCCTATACCTATGGGACATATATACAGAACGGGGGGGGGGGCAAGACCAGGCCTTGTGGGATGCCACTCATATCCGCTTTGTACTCTGACATGGATGCGGCATGTCTGACCATGTCAGTTCTGTCCTTGGTCTGGTTTGCAACCCCTCTACTGACATAGGGGTGTATATTTAAGCTGGTGAACATATCCATACTGAACTCGTACGGTATTGTCTAGAAGCATGTGCACGGTCCAGCTACGCTGTGTGGACCACATTGCCCTCATCAATGACCTTAATGACTGCTTCAACTGGGTCAGACATGTTTAGGGGCTGGTTCTGCAGTTACAACAGCCACAGTGTGTAGGGTCCAGTATCAGTAGGTCCACAATAGCTTTCTGTCTGTGGTACATACTGATCCTTTCCATAGCTGTGCAGAACAAGCTTGTCAGGATCCTGGGGTGGTAGTTTGGAGTATCCATTCAGGCAACACCTTTGTTGTGATGGACCACTGTTGTTGTACACTGCTCTTTGGGTACATATCCTGCGGTAAGGCTGACATTGGGCAGTAGTGTGATTTGGCATTCCATTATTCTTGGAGTCCATGTTGGCCTCAGCACAGGACACCATCACATACCTTTGCTGCTGTGTGTTCTGCTTTGCAGATGATGGCTGTTACCTCAGCATCTGCAATGTCAGGGGACCATCAGTCTGCTGGGATAGGTATTTTGCACTCTGGGGGGGGGTGTTTGCACTGCACCTGACAGGTTGTATGTTAGCAATATGTGTGTGTGTTTGGTATGTTGTTCGTAATATCTGTGCGATTCGGAGCATATCTGTGGATGCCCAACATGGTTCCTACCATCAGTTGGGTAAGCCTTGTGATTATCCTTAGTGTCCTGTACGTTTTGTATCTTCATAGGTTCATGGGTTCATACTAGGCTAGACACCCTAGGCCATTAGTAAGCCTAGCCAGAGTGTGTGTGTCTTTCGCCACCCCTTGCTATGTTCAATTATGGCCATTTATGAGGTTCTTCACTGTGCCTCTGTCTGGTCATGACACAGTGGGGACCCCCAGTATACATGTACGGTCATCCATCCACTTGGAAATATTCCTGTTGAGGGGTGTCAGTGAGGGGCTCTGCCTACCATGTATTGGGAACCTGTTTCTGGGTGTGGGGAGCCTATGGGTTATGTATCTGTCCCTCCAGCACATCTTATTTCATTATGTGTTGAGGCTGACATCTGTGACTCTCACAGCTCCAATGGCTTTGATTTCCTGTGGTGTAGCATGTCCCTTAGTCCTGTGTTGGACATGGCCTTGTACAACAGACATACAATGCCTCTGTGTAGGCAGTGTGTGACTGCAGTCAGCTGGGGTGTCTACAGCCAGGCAGCATATGACATATACTTCACACCCTTTATCCTGTTGGTGGGGTAACTATGAGGTCTTCCGAACCGCTGCAGGTGTCACGTACAGTACATCCCATATGAGTCACTGTACTAGATTATGGGTCTGATAAGGGAACAGTACAGCGGCACAGTGACCTCTGTTGATGTTGATGTGAATCCTTTCATGATACGGTGTCCAGTATCAACAGTCTTCATAGCCACATTGGCATTGTGGGTGTCACATGACAGATTAATGTCGACCTGTGTCCCTAGGTCCCTGATTACTCCTTGCATACATAATGGTGTGACACCTATGTGGTAATTTGTTTGTACCTTGTCTGGTATTTGGTGGGACATTCATACTGTCCAGTGTCTTCGGATGTCTGGGTGGAGTTCTTGTGTGTGAGAGTATGGTCTGTCGCATGCTACAGACTGTACAGCAGTTTTGACTACAGTTATGTGCACATGGGTGGTGTCCGCTGCTTTGTGCATTGTCAGTTACCTGGCAATATGGGTGTCTGTGCTGCATATGGATACTCCCCCTCCTTTGATGTTTTGGTGCAGGTGTTGGGGCCATAACACATGATATGTGGTATAACCTAGTAGTGCTGGTGTGCTATCACTAGGCTTGCAGCAGGCTTCTGTCACTGCACAGACATCAATGTTCTCCATAATGGGAAGTGCCTCAGGGGCATGCATATTGCAGTTGACACATCTGGCACTGGTCAGCCTTACCCTTATGTTTCCTACCACTTATGTTTTCTAGGGTGGTGGGTAGTCTTTTTGGCCTTGCCTACATACGTCTCTATGGAGGCGGCAAAGGCCTTTATCCAGTATCCAGACGCACACGGGTAACAGCTGACAGCCATCCCTGGAACAGCAGCATGGCGTATCATGCTTGACACCTCAAGCAGACTCACATTAGACCCTCTTGGACTGACAGCTGTAAGTGTGCCAGCTGTTAAACATGAGCATTCTGTGTTTGTACTGTGGCATCATTCTTGGTGAAGGTTGGATGCTGCACACAGCCAGTGTCATCCGCCCTGGGGTACATACTCAGTGGGACCATCCATGTCTCTTTTGATGTTGACCAGGGAGGAACATCTCAGGAAATTCATACCAGCATGGACATTGAGTGCATCATATTTCTGCTTGCTTTGGGGTGACCTGCGTACTTGTGTTATGTGGCATTTTGTGGCAGCCTACAAGCAGCTTACTCTACCCTTTCCCTTGTTCAGTCTGGTGAGTGGGACAGCAGTGTGTCTGCCTATACAGACACCTATTCCGACTGTATCAGGCATGTTGTTTCTCCTTCTGGCCTGTGACTGTTTGGCACACCAGCTTTGCGTACTATTTGTTGCATGTGCTATGTTTGATGGTTGTGGTTGCTTGTGATCTACTTTGGAGGCTTCTGTTGGTGTGGTGTGTTTGTAATTAAGGCCTCCGGGAATATTTGTCTGTGTTTATGTGTTTTGTCTACAGTTGTGGTAGGTTTATGTGGGACTGGCTTTGTCGTGTATGTGGTTACCTTCTCCTCCTGACTAGTTTTGACAGTACTGAGTTGTTGGAGCTCAACCTCTGGTTTGGATACATGGATGCATCTATCACATATATTTGTATTTATTGGGGGGTGTTGTGGTTGTCTGTGTACTTGGTACTGGCGTCACATTGCCTCTGGATTCACAGATTCTACTTGTTGTGGCTGGACTTAGTGGATTGTATGTGTGGACATATGTTGTTGCCATACTACTGGTCAGTGATTACTTCCCTTTTTATGTTTACTCTATCATGTGGTAGCTTCCTCATTCTCTTGCATGGTTTGGTAATGGCTGGAGGCCAGCATGCCAGATGCCTGCGTGTATGGCATTGTGTGTTGTTGTTATTTGTGACTGCATACTCCAAGCATTCCTGGCTGTGTTCATGGAATGCCTGTATAACATGTTCTGTGGTGTGTCCCATATTCTGCACTTGCACAGGGCCTTTTGTGGATTCAACATCGGTTTTGAGGGCTGCAACCTATACTTTACACATGTTTTTCACTGTGGTATTCTGGCCAGGGACTGGGGTCAGGATGTGTATATCCAGTGTGATTACTCTATGGTCTGGTCTTACCAGTGAGGGGTACACTTCTCATCTTGCCATCCAGTACACATGTTGCTGATTATCACATCCAGTATGCTTACCCCTCTTGTGGGAGTGGTACATTGTTCCTGGGCATTTTGGTTTCTGGAATCTGGGTAATTTTCTCCTACTGTGTTGGTGCTAGTACAATGCTACCAGTGTATGTCTGGGTATTTTCAGTCAAGCAATATAATGTGGTTTGGGGGGCTTGATATATTCATGTATTCCGACATAGGCCAGGTGCTGTTCCTGGTATTAGGACAGTAGTCTGCAGCAGGCTATATACTGCGAGGCAGTTTTAGCCATTGGTATTTGACCATGGCTATTCCATGCTGCTTCTTGTTATGGTACCAACATGGGGGTGTGGTTATCCTTGCCATTTCTTACTAGTCACCCTCCTTTTGTAGCTTGTTCCATGTTTTGCAGCTGTACAGCACAGTATGAGGTGTGACCTGGTAGTGTTAGGGTGCTGATGTGAGCCTTGCCCAGTTCTCTATTACAGGACTGGTATCTACATTCTCCATACTGTGTGCGTTTACACTGCACACATCTTGCTGTTTATACATCTGTCATTGGGTAGCATTACATCTAGGTTCCTATCCCTTGTAGAACCTATGAAGGTGGGTTTGTGTTTTGAGACTTACCTATTCAGGGCATGCTGTGGGTACTGACAGCCTTTGCCGGTATCCATGGGGCATGGCATGATAGGTGCACGCCACCCATAGCAGGTGGTGCATCATGTCAAGCTCCGCATGTATTCCCAGCCTGAAACACATTGGCTCCCCTTTGACTGACTGCATTACTTCAGCCAGTTATTGCACTTGATCATCCCATCGTCATTTTGTGGCTTCATGCTTGGTGAGGGTGGATGTTAGTCAGGATGCTCAGGTGTGCATATAGTACATGGTGTTACATTACTTAACACATAGCATTCATGCCTCAGGTGGTGCTGCAGGGCTGCCTCTGTCGGATGCGCATATTACACTTCCCTGTACATGTTTGTGAGCAGGTCATGTAATTTTAGGCATCCGTGTTATTATTTGAGTGAGTCAGAGGGGGTATCATTCCCAGGGTTCCTACTGAGCCAGTGTATGTGCTATGCGTTGCCTCTTTGCCAAGGCCAGGGCATACTGGGCACGCCTCCTTCTGCTTACTGGGGCAGGCTCAGGTTGTTCCTCCTCCGAGTCACGCTCTGCCTGTGATGGCCTTGGCAATGGTCGGGGGCTGTTTGGCCCGGCCCTATGCTGGTCCTGCTGCAGCTGTTTTTGCAAGATCATATTATGTAGCATAGCACATACCATGACAATTTGGGTACATGTAGTTGGTGTGTCCTGCAAGGATCCACCAGATGTGTCCAGACACCGGAACCGTGACTTGAGCAGCCCAAACACACGCTCTATTACATTACGTGTTTGTGCGTGTGCCTCATTATGGCGTTCCTGTTCAGGTGTGTGTGCATTTCTGATGGGTGTCATCAGCCACGGCTCCAGTGCATAACCTGCATCCCCCACTAGGTGTCCGTGTGGGATGTCCCCATTGGCAAATGTCTGGTACAGCTGCGTCAAATGCCAGATGTGGGAATCGTGGTAACTCCCAGGGCAGCCAGCACACACATTCATTATTATGCCCTGGGCATAACACACGACCTGGCAGTTGATGGATGGGAAGCCCTTGTGGTTAATGTTATCCCTACCTCGCTCACCGGCTGGTGCTTTGATGGGTAGTATGTGCGTGCAGTCTATTGCACCCAGTACCTCAGGGTATTCCGCTATTTGATGGAAGAGACGCATATTGCTGGCCAATACCTCACGGGCATTGGGGAAATATACAAGATCACTGACGTGCTGACATGGCATCCAGGAACTGGTGCAGTACCCTGGAGGCTGATGCCTGTGATATCCCCATGATATCGCCAGTTGGTCTCTGGAAGGTACCTGTTGCTAGTATTCTTAGGCCAACACATACCTTGGTTTCCACTGGGATGGGTTCCCCTCTGTTGGTTCTGTGTGTGAGGCGTGGCCTGCACAGCTCAGCAATTTGCTGCAGGAGCTCTCGCTCCACTCAATAGCGCTTTACTATCTCCAGCTCATGTAACCCGTGGTAGGTGACCCTGGGCCTGTACACTCTTCTCTGTCTCCTCACTGTGGGTTGTCTGGCACCATCTGCATTGTCACCACCCACAGCAAGTCGCCTATGTCTCATTATGATAGCTATGGCAGCCCCTAACATTTCTGCTCTGAGTGAAGCTTTTTCAGTTTTCACTTCTATTAGCTTACTCCTGTCTTGCAGTGTCTCTTAAGGGAAACATCCTGCACTACTGTTTGCAGAGTTTTAAGTGCTGGGCTGGGCTACTATTCTGCCTGTGTAATTGCCTGCTTCTAATTGCTTTCACCTGCTAGCTTCAGCAGTTATCCCTGCTAGCTTCCTATTAATTCTGTTGCTTCCTTTTTCCTCTCTGTTTCCTCGGGGGGGAGCAACATGCATACTATCAGAAACACGCTCACAGTGGCTTACACGCGCGCACACGTGCTTACGCGGTTCAGAATCTACTCATTCGGGTTAAAACGCGCGTACACCTGCGCAAACACTGTTACACATCTGCCAACAGCCTCCAACATGCTCAGCCTGCCTTACACACGCGCACACCCGCGCAAACAATGTTAAACATCTCCCAACACGCTCCCACATGCTCAGACTGCCTTACACGCGCACACACTGTCCTACTCGCACTTCATGACGTACACACGTGCGCATACACGCCCAGCAAGAAACTTTGGTATAAGTAATAGTGTACACCTTCCATTTCTTGACTTTCCATGACTTATCTAGTGGCACACCTCTTTCCATGATCTGTGCCTGTCATCTGTCATGTTACACTGGCCTCCAATGAACTGCATTTCTTTCTACCATTCCCCCTTGTGATGTCACCTATCTCCTACTCTATTCCTCCCCCTTATGTATCTCTTACACTACTCAGACTGTGCTCATTTGCTATGTGACTGTGAGATTCAGTATCCATACCCTCATTTACATGAGATTGCTTACTAATGCTTAGTTACATGTCTTAGACTCAGCTTCCCCCCTTAGCAACCCCTACACGGTGGCCATGTTGTTTTTGGTCTGCTGGTCCCTGCATTGTCATTCCATGTATTGCATGAAACCCACATTTGTGGGTTTATAACCTTCTTTTTTATGTCTTTATACAGCGCAGCCCGTTTGCGCGGCTGCGCTGGGTTTAAACATCGGCGATCACCAAAAAAAATTATAATTTTATTATTTTGGCATTGGGTTATATTGCCAATGGCCACATATTTGGCCATTGGCATGCTGCTTGAGTCATATGCAACCTTTTTTTGGAGCTGACATGGCTCCGTTGTGGAATTTGCAGAAATGTGCTCAGTTGTAAACTGAGTACATTTCTGCAGCTAAAACGTCTCCTACACGGACTGGTTTCTGCTTCGTGGATCGCTAATATACCTCATTTGCATACCTTTCCGATGCAAGTGAGGTATTTAGCATGTCCACGCCCAGTCCGTGTAAGAGACGTTTTAGCTGGTCTCTTACACGGAGCTTAGGGCTGTTCCTGGATCGCGAGGCTTGCATGGAGTGTTGCACGTCTCTTACACTCCGTGCAAGCCTTCGTGAATCCTGCTCTTAGTCTTTCATAATAACTTAAATGTTCATTTCCATAGATTTCCTTGGTATATTTCCGCTGTACTCTTTCTAGTTTACTCATGCTTGTTTTCTTATAAGGCTTCCATATTGTTATTCCATAGTCAAGTTTGGGTCTAATGTATCTAACAAACATTAACTTAATTTCTGATTTCCTAGACTTTATAAATCTTTTATATATACCCTAGTGTTCTATAATTATACACCCAGGTCCTTAAATCTACACTTTCAATCACTGTGTGCTGCATTAAATGCTCCCATTTCAGTTTATGTCTCCCAAATCTCATATGTTTAGTTTTTGATGTATTTATCAGTATATTATTCACCTGTGCACAAATGGTCAATTTAGTCAAGTTATTTTGCAGACATGCATTATCTATAACACATGGAATCAGTTTACCCAATTTCAAGTCATCTGTACATAGACTGTAGAACACCTTAGATGAAAAAGATAGACAGAAAGATAACATATAAACAAGTATAGGCCTAGGACAGAGTTCTGTGGGACACCCTGACTATAACTAAGAATTTCACCTGTCCAATTGCTGTATGTTGCTTGCCATGTCTTATCTGTAAGACATGCAGCTTATTCATCTTATCAAGTGTACATTAATACCTGGTTGTTCTAACTTACTGATCAATATTTTGTGTTTTACCCTGTCAAATTCCGAAGTTAAATCTATATAAATTATATCACAGCACAATTTTTCATTCATAGCTGTTATTATGTTGTTATAGAACATCATGTTACAGTTCTTAAGATATCTATTTTCAACATATGCATGCTGATATATGGTTTCAAGTCCTAACCTTTCCAATTCTTACAATAATTTATCCATTATTATTTTTTCCATTATTTTTCCACAACATGAAAGTAGACTTAAGGGTCCGTATGACTCTGCATTTGTCCTACTCCTCTCACCCTTAAAGGCAGGTTTAACAAGTGCATATTTCCAAACCTGAGGATGTGAACATCACTACTGAATGATTTACAGCTGTTGGTACTGGTCCTGACAATGGATATTTGCTGTTAACATGATTTCTCACTCACACACACTCATTTCTCTGGTGTCAGGTTTGCCCTTCTGTACCCCCCCCCCCCCAACCCTGTGCAAGTGATGAACACTGTGCCCTGTCCTTTGCACATTTCTTTGAGACTTAGGGTTGCTTATGACTGATGCAAAGACTGGATAATTAATGCTTGTTTAGGCAGATGCTTTATTAAAAAGTATGTAAACACTTTTTTTCAAAAATAATTTTGTTAGGTATTTCCTTTTCCTTACTGATTTGCATTGTATTCTTAGTAATGCAGTCCTACCACTTGGTAATTACAACTTGTTCACAAACTTATGCAAATTATGCTAAAATTGCCCTGGTCAGTTTTGGGGAGTAAACATTAGACAACGTTAATGCTTGATGCACAATATTGGGAAAATTAATATTTATATTGCATACATCACTCATGAATGAGATACTGCTGACATTCCTGTACAGCTGAATTAGAAGTTATGTACCTACCATAACGTTCCATGTTAGTTGTCTTCTCTCGCCTTCTTTCTTGCTGGATGGGTTCGGAGCCGATCCTCGGCTCCGACTCGGCACTTGCTAAGCTCGAGAGTCACTTTTACCAGCTCGAGGCAGCCCCATATCCCATGATGCAAGACAGTAATTACCCAGATCTCGTTTGGTATCTAGAGGAAAAACTGCCTATAAAAACATTCCACTAAGGAAAGAGAAGCAAGTAACCTAACAAGGCTGTAAATGGAACCAGGTAAGCAAGGTCAAGAAGTAAATGGTGTCCAAGGAAGAAGAATCTTCCATAGAAAAAGGGAGATCAAGGTCTGTCCAGGCTAGGGGGACAGGAGGGAGGGACGCAAGAAAGAAGGCGAGAGAAGACAACTAACATGGAATGTTATGGTAGGTACATAACTTCTAAATGTTAAGTTGTCAATCTCGCCTTCATTCTTGCTGGATGGGACCGTCCTAGCACCTCTATCCTGGGTGGCTCAATGGAACAGACTCTTGAGAACTGTGGAACCAAAGCTTGCCCTGTCCCTGGAGGCCAAATCCAATTTGTAATGAGAAACGAAGGTATGAGGAGTGGCCCAAGTGGTTGCTGCACAAATAGTATCTAAGGGTAGCCTAGCCTGAAAAGCTGTAGAAGTGGCTAGACCTCTTGTGGAATGTGCTTTAGGTTTTGAGCTCAGATGTTTGCCCCTAAGCTGATAAATATCAGAAATGGCGGAAGATAGCCATCTGGATAAGGTCACTTTAGAAACAGGGAGACCTTTTCTATTTTCAGCATAAGAAAGGAAGAGCTGATCAGACTTCCTAAATTGTTTAGTTCTGTCCAAGTAATATCTGAGTTGGCGGTGAACATCTAGGTAATGCAATTTTTGTTCCACCCTGTTAGAATAATTTGGAAAAAATACAGGAAGATCAATGGATTGGTTTAAATTTGTCTTAGAAGCAACCTTGGGCAAAAAGGATGGATTGGTTCTCAAGGATACTCTGTCCTTGTGGAAGACCAAATAAGGGGGACTAACAGAGAGGGCATGAAGTTCAGACACTCTTCTAGCTGAGGTAATGGCGACAAGAAAAAAAGTGTCTTCCAAGAAAGAAACTTTAATGAACATGAAGCAGCCGGCTCGAAAGGGGGAAGTATCAAGGATGTCAGCACTAAATTTAGGTCCCACTGTGGTGGGGGATCCCTAACAGGGGGTTTAAGAAGGAACACTCCTTTGAGAAAGGCTTTACAAAGTTTGTGGGACATAATGTTGTGGTCTGCAAATCCGACATGAAAATTCGAGATTGCAGCCAACTGAACTTTGACTGTGGAAGATGAGGAACCTGAGTGAAAAAATTCTGCTAGAAAATCCAAGACTGATTGAATAGGGGCAGTAAATGGATCTATGTTCTTAGATTTCGCCCAAAGGGAGAAGCGTTTCCACTTGCTGGAGTAAATCCTCCTGGTAGAGGACTTAAGAGAAGCTACTATGATGTCTCTAACGGGGTTAGAGATCATAGGAAGCCTGGCTAAGGAAGGAAGTGGAGCAACCAAGCTGTGAGGTTGAGGGAAAGAACTGACCGGTGCAGTTGACCCGACTGGTGGGTCAGAAGATCTGGAGCTGGGTCCAGGTGCCAAGGCTGCACCAAGAGATGGCGATGAAGGAACGGGAACCAAATTTGTCGAGGCCAGTATGGGGCAATGAGAATCATTTTGGCTCTCAAAACGGTAGCTTTCTGGAGTACCTGTGGTATCAAAGGAAAGGGAGGAAAAGCATAAAGGAGTCCCCGGGGCCAATCTTAGGTAAGAGCGTCTCTGGGGGGATGGCCCAGAAGTGGGAAGAGAGAGAAGAAGTCTGGGCATTTGCTGTTTTGAGGTGTAGCAAAAAGATCGCAGCATGGGTGGCCCCACTTCTGAAAAATCTCCTCCACTATGGATTGCTTGAGAGACCACTCGTGAGGCATGAGTATAGCTCTGCTCAATCTGTCCGCTATTATGTTGGTTTTCCCAGGGATATGCGTTGCTACCAGAAACCGATGAGAGGAGATCGCCCATTGCCAAAGTCTGAGAGCCTCTCGACACAAGGGATAGGACTTGGTTCCGCCCTGCTTGTTGATGTACCACACCACGGACATGTTGTCCGTGTGAACTGCAATAGTTCCTAAGGGAAGAAAGTCATTGAGGGCTTGCAACGTTAAAAGCACTGCTCTCATCTCTAGGACATTTATGTGCAGGTGGTATTCGAATGGTTGCCACGTGCCATGAACCATCCTGCCCTGATAATGCCCCCCCCCACCCGATCAGGGAGGCATCAGTAGTGACCGTGGCTACCGGGGCCGGGGGAACAAAGGGTCTGCCCTGATGGACTAGAGGGGAGGAAATCCACCAGGATAGATGGTTCTTGCAGGTCTGTGTCACCAGGATCTTGTGACGCATGGGAAGCTGCTGGAAGGACCATTGTGTGAACAACATCCATTGTAGAAGACGCTTGTAAAAACGGGCCAGAGGAAGAAGTGTGATGGCAGCCGCCATGAGGCCCAACACTTTTAGGACCAACCTGGCTTGTACCCTTTTGCTGGCAAGGATGATCCGAACGTGGTTTTGGATATCTAGGATTCTCTGACTTGTTAGGTTTGCTGACATCCGAGTAGTGTCTAGATTTGCACCTATAAAGGTAATAGATTGGCAGGGCAATAAGGAGGACTTTTCGAAGTTGACCAACATTCCTAACTGACTGCAGAGACATAGGGTGTAATCTCTGGCTTGGAGAAGTTGATGCCTGGTGGTAGCTGAGAGGAGCCAGTCGTCGAAATACAGAAACACCTGGAATCCTTGACGTCTCAGGTGAGCCGTGACCACTGCCATGCATTTGGTGAACACTCTGGGGGCTGTAGTGAGACCAAAGGGCAGGGCTCTGAATTGAAAATGACTGGTCCCCAGCCAAAAGCGGAGAAACCTTCTGGAGCATCTGTGGATTTTTATGTGATAGTACGCATCCTGAAGGTCTATAGAGCACATCCAGTTGTCTTTGCCCAGAAAGGGCAAGATCGATTGAAGTGTGACCATCCGAAATCTCGTCTTTTTGACAGACTTGTTGAGCCTGCTGAGGTCTAATATTGGTCTCCAGTCTCCCGTCTTTTTGGGGACCAAAAAGAACCTTGAGTAGATTCCGGACTTTAAATGGTCTGTTGGAAATGGCTGGATGGCCCTTTTTTTTAGAAGCTTTGAAACCTCTAGTTTTACAACTTCCCTTAGACCGGGTGGAACATCTGGAAGGGAACTTGTCTGAGGGAAGGGGCTTTCCTCGAAAAGAATCTTGTAACCCTCGGATATGATCAACTGTACCCATCTGTCTTGAGAGAGGGAAAACCAGGCTTCTGGGTACAGCGACAATCTCCCCCCGACTGCCTCCAAGGGTGGACAGTAGGGCAACACCTCAGGGATGCTGGAAGGGCTTGTCAGAGAGGGGCTCCCTGCTGTTCTGGTTCTGCGGACCCCCTCTGCCCCTAGGGCGGCATCTATTGTTATTACCCCCTCTGCCTCTGGGGGTAAACTGACCATGTGCATCCGGCGTGACTCCCTGAGATTTCCGGAACCACATCTTCCCTCCCTTCTGACCTTTGGGATAAGGCCTAGAAGAGGTGGAGAAACGGACTCCTACGGCAGAAACAGTCTTGCCGTCTTGCTCACACCTGGTCAAAGTGTCCTTCACCCGAGGGCCAAACAATGTTGACCCATCAAAGGGAGAGTTTGTGAAGGATGCCTTAAAGGGGTCTGCAAAATTACAGAGCCGCACCCAGGACTGACGTCTGAGAGCCACTCCTGTGCCTGCAGCTCTACTTGCCCCATCGGCTGCATAAGAAATGAGCCGCATGGAGGAGTTGGTTATGGAATTAAGGATTCCCAGCTGAGAGGCAATCTTTTCCTGAGCC
The DNA here is from genome assembly GCF_019279795.1 of Protopterus annectens. Classification (NCBI taxonomy): domain Eukaryota; kingdom Metazoa; phylum Chordata; order Ceratodontiformes; family Protopteridae; genus Protopterus; species Protopterus annectens. The sequence goes on from NC_056731.1 coordinate 716,003,683, forward strand.
CCTGCTGCTGAAGGATCCTGTACTACTTCACCTAATTCTTTAAGGATGTCCCTTTGAAGTCTGGTGAAGTGACATAAATAATTCAGCGAACGCATAGCAAAGGTCGCTGAGGAAAACATCCGCTTACCATACCTTTCCATGGTCCTAGACTCCTTGTCAGGAAGATTGACTGGTACAGAAGGATCTGCAAGTTCCTTCTTGGTGGCCGCCACCACCACCATGGCATCAACCGGGACACCTTTAGTAAGAAACTGCTTTTCAGCAGGGGCCGTAATAAATTTTGAAGGTCTCCTAGGGACTGGTTCCACCGAATCAGGAGATGCCCACGCCTTTCGAGCTATGACCTCCATAAGAGGGTCGAAAGGCGGAGACACCCAGGAGGTGGACGCTCGAGATCCAAAAGCCTCCAGGTATACCGATTCATCCTCGGAGGGGTTAATGGAGGGCCAGTTCCCCCTCTGTTTGAGGAGCTCAAGGATGTCTGAAAAGGAGACATCCTCAGAGGGGGATCTTGGGGACCCTTCCAACTCATCCAAATCAGTATCCGATGTTGTAGACTCAGGGGAGTCTAAATGCTTCCTCTTGCAGGTCCTCTTACGCGGGGGCTCACCTGAAGGATCAGGAGAAACCTCGGAAGAGGAAGTTCTTCCCAATGGGGAGACCTGGGGCGATGGATCTCTGGGTCCGTTAGCAAGAGAGTGGGAAGAGGTATCTACAGGCACTGTAGAGGGAGGAGCTAAAGGAACCGACTGCTGACTGAGCTCAGGGGCTAGCACACTCCTCATCACCTCGAAGGCTCCCCTCCCAGGGAGGGCCGGGAGATCCCGCTCCGAAGAAACAGGGATCCCCGGTCCCACCGAAAGGGAAGGCTCCGAGGCAGATGTCGGGGCTGAGCTCACCAAGGCCGAAGCTCCAAGAGGGAGAACGGGGTCGGACAAGGGTCCGATGCCACTCGCCCCCTCGGAACCGACCAGGGAAGCCCGACCCCCGGATCCCTCCAAGGAAGGTCTCAAGGAGGAGATAGGAGTCGAGGACGACGGAGCCGAAAAGTGTGGTATCGGCTCCGAAGCCACAACAGTCACTGTACCAATAATCTCCGGCTCCGAGCTCTGTAGGAGAGTCGAAGGAGGAATTTCAGGAGGGTGTAAAATAGCAGTCGTCTGTTGAGACGGGCTATGGAGCATTTGGGCTAGTGCCTGTGATTTTAATAGCCTACTCACCACTCTCTCCAAGTCATGGTCTGATAGCCTGGAAGACCTTGATGATCGGCTCCGATGGCTCCGCTCCGACAGCAGGGGGGAGGCCGGAGCCGAGTGAATAGATTCCAAGGATGGAGATCTAGACCTCTTTTTGGACAGAGCCATCGGAGCCGAAGAAACCTCGGTTCCATGTGGAGCCGACAACGTGTCGGCTCCGAGTGGAGACAAAGATATCTCGGCTCCAGCCGGAGCAGAGACATGCTTCGACGCTAGGGTGTCGGTTCCAGCCAGAGCATACACAGGTGCCGAAGCCAGGGTATCGGCACCGAACGGCACCGATACTGGAGCTTCCAACAAGGAAGGATAGGCTCCGGCGGAGTCGGAACCAAGACCACAGACTTGGACACCGAAGCCTGGGTCTTGGAAGGCTTAGAGGGCTTCCTGGAGCCGACCTTAGCCGGGGAGCTCTCAGGCTTAAGGAAACCCCTGAGGATCAATTTATTCCTACGTTCCTGCAGGACTCTCTGGCTAAAGGAATGACAGATAGCACAGGAGTCCTGCAGGTGTAGGGGTCCCAGGCAATAAATACAAGAAGTGTGACCGTCTGTCAGAGACATCTTCTGACAGCACGAGTCACACTTCTTGAAACCTGAGACCCTAGTATCTTATCTTTGGACATGTCTAAGTCCTAAAATACACACACACACAAACAGACCGAAGGTACTAATAAACAAAAAATTAGAACTGTAAAACACAGTTGTAAAACACAACACAACACCCACACCTAAGGAAAATCCTGACAGGAACTGTAAGGGAGGGTAAGGCCTAAGGCCCAAACACTAGAAGCTTAAGAACAAAGGATTGAAGTGAAGGGGTATGGAGCTATGTGAATAAAGATTCACTAAAAGACTATGAAAATAAAATTTTTAGGGAATTGGGTCTAAAATTCTTGACAAATAGCAATATATAAATCACTTACCAGGAGCTGGTAAAAAGGATGACCTCATTAGCGAAGCGGCAAATGAGATCTGGGTAATTACCGCCTTGCATCATGGGATATGGGGCTGCCTCGAGCTGGTAAAAGTGACTCTCGAGCTTAGCAAGTGCCGAGTCGGAGCCGAGGATCGGCTCCGAACCCATCCAGCAAGAATGAAGGCGAGATTGACAACTTAACATCAATGCTTTTATCTTAGTGAAGGACAATATTTGTATATAAGGGTAATCATTTATGTCTTCTTTAAAAGGTTCAACACTTACTTTGGTTAAGACTGCTGGTACAAGTTGTGTCTACTGGGATTAACTTTATCTGATGTTCACAGAACAAGGTTTTGACCACGAAGCTGAGCCACCAAGTTTGAATAAATCCAAATATAAGTCTTTTATTATGTACGAAAAAACAGAAACTGGAATCACGTATCACAAGCACTTTCGCTCGGATATTCCGAGCTTTCTCAAGTTAATAACATCTTGTAAAGCACAAGTTTAAATAGCTACTTACATCAATTAGCAATTAAAATAAATGTATAATTAAAACATTATTCAATTAACTAAACCATTACTTTAAAAATGTAAAAAATATGTAAAAGGCCTTTGTTAAAATATAAAATTACTTTCATTCTTTTCAAGAGAAACCAAAACAAATGTTTACATTGCATAATGTTTCAAATCACAAGTTTAATTACTGTTTAAATTCTATATTAATACACCAAGTGTGTTTCACCTTGAAAGAGCTTTCGTATTATTTCAATTTCATTATGGTCTATGTTATAAATTCTTTTGTTAAGGAACACATTTGTGGGGACTTATTATGAACATAATGCTCAAGCGATTCAGGGTTGATAAAAATCAACTAATGTGCATAAAATACTTTCCCACTTAAGAAATATGTAGTTGCTTGACTTGTTGTAATCTGACACTTTGTCATAATCTGGCTCTTCTAAGTTTTAATACTGGTTTAATACTGATGGTGTCATTTAAACCAGGCCAGTTGCCAGCATCTAGCCTGAGTTGCCATACCAATTCCCTGTATTCAAGGGTGGCTTCCCAATCTCCTCCTCTTAAATCACGATTCACTTGCTCCAAGACCATAAATTTAAAATTGTAGTTTGGACATACAAGGGAATGTTTGTAAAGTGCATTTGATTCTTTATTTTTAGATATTTTGTAAAAATGCTCATACATTCTTCTCTTAATTTCCCTTTCTGTCTTCCCTACATAAAAACTTTTACAAAGTGTGCACACCACTAAATAAATCACTCCTCTGGAGTTACATGTAAAATAAGTGGGGGATTTAATTTTCATTTTTCTTGAGGGCAAATATATTCCTACATCATCCAAAATTGCGTGACATTGATGACAGACCCCACATTTATATGTGCCTGATTTCTTTACCCAATCTTTGTTTTTTCTTTTCAAACATTTCTTTTAAATTAACGCCCTTTTTCCTGATAAATTTAGGTTTAAGGGGTAAAACATTCTTTAAATCTTCATGTGATGTGAGTATTGGCCAAAATTTATTGATAGTCCTTTCTATCTCTTGTGCTTGGCCACAATGTGTATAAATGAATTTGGGTCCGATTAAGTCATTTCCCTTTGTGCTAGCTATCTGATTTTGTGTGTGACCCTTTCCCAATAATGGGCAATATAATGAATTTCTTTTGTTCGCTACCTCTCTGTATAACACTTGAAATAAATCCAAAGGGTAGCCTCTCTCTAAGAACATCTTTTGCAAAACCTGAACTTCATTAAAGAAGTCACCATCTGTGCTGCACATCCTAGATGCTCTGATTAATTGCCCTTTAAGAATCCCTTTTTTCTGAAAAAGGATGGGCACTCTGAAAATGCAATAAGGAATTAGAAAATGAAGCCTTTCTGTGAATTTTTGACTGAAAGGTTTTATTGTCCTGATCTTTATATAAGTTCACATCCAAATAGTGGAGTTCATGTACCCCTATTGTGTGTGTAAATTTCAGAAAACTAGTCGAGTTGTTGATGTGTGCTAAAAATTCTAGAAGCAAGTCATGTGTTCCTTTCCACAAAATACAAATATCATCCAGAAATCTTCTATAAAACAGCAAGTGTTCTTTCCAAGGAGATGTAAATACATGCTTGAGTTCCCATCTGTGGAGCACCACATTGGCATAAATGGTGGCACATGGTGGTTTTTTGAACTGTTCTTGGCTTGATGTTCACAGAACACAATTACATGGGTAAATAAAGGTGGATGATTGCATGCACCACTGTTTTTTTTATGTGAAACTCAAAGTAAAACAAGACAAACTCCAATCGAAAAGAAGCCAAAAGATCGTTATACCATATGTAAACAGTTAAATTGTTCCAAACTTGAGCAAGTACGCCAAAAGCACGTCAATTTATTAAGCTCAAACAGCTCGGTGACTCACCAACTTCTTCAGAACACTAAAATACATCACCACTGACGTGGCATGTTTAAATACTACAATCAAATCACATGATAACAACAATGTCTACTTCAGTTAAAGTTGAGATTCAAATTAAACCTTGTAAAACATAAAACCAACCTCGGCCAACTACTCCAATTGACTCAGGATCAAAAAGCTATGCTGGCAAATCAGGCAGCCACCACATCTTGTATTATTGGAACTTAAAAAAACATTACATAATAAATCCCTACAGGTTAAACTAGATAGTCACAATGCATGTTAAATGACAATGTGTTCTACAATAAAGATAAAGTAAAATAAAATAAATAAAAATGAAGTAAAACAAAAATGCAGTCAAAATGGCATAATTAAATACAAAGGCTAAAACTAACAACCATCCTATAATTATGTTAAATGCATAACTTACATTACTAATAACAATAAAATAACAATAAAATAAAATAAAATAAATCAAAAATCATATTAAAAATCATGATGAAATTCTACCTAACCAAACTTCTCAATTTCAAAACACTAGCAATGGACAACATACTATTTAAACCTGGGTGATGGTAAGCTTCCAATATTAACTGCCATACCAATTCCTTGAGTTCCAAAATTAATGATTCAGGGCAGTTAAAATTGGAAGCTTACCATCACCCAGGTTTAAATAGTATGTTGCCCATTGCTAGTGTTTTGAAATTGAGAAGTTTGGTTAGGTGGAATTTCATCATGATTTTTAATATGATTTTTGATTTATTTTATTTTATTGTTATTTTATTGTTATTAGTAATGTAAGTTAAGCATTTAACATAATTATAGGATGGTTGTTAGTTTTAGCCATTGTATTTAATTATGCCTTTTTGACTGCATTTTGGTTTTACTTCATTTTTATTTATTTTATTTTACTTTATCTTCATTGTAGAACACATTGTAATTTAACATGCATTGTGACTATCTAGTTTAACCTGTAGGGATTTATTATGTAATGTTTTTTTAAGTTTCAATAATACAAGATGTGGTGGCTGCCTGATTTGCCAGCATAGCTTTTTGATCCTGAGTCAATTGGAGTAGTTGGCCGAGGTTGGTTTTATGTTTTACAAGGTTTAATTTGAATCTCAACTTTAACTGAAGGAGACATTGTTGTTATCATGTGATTTGATTGTAGTATTTAAACATGCCACGTCAGTGGTGATGTATTTTAGTGTTCTAAAGAAGTTGGTGAGGAGTCGCTGATGAAAAGCTGTATTTTTTAGCTTAATAAATTGACGTACTTTTAGCATACTTGCTCAAGTTTGGAACAATTTAACTGTTTGACATATGTTATATCGATCTTTTGGCTTCTTTTCGACTGGATTTTTTTTTTATGTGCTTAACTTCTTAGGATTTCACTTCGGTATTAAGTGTGTGCAATATCCTCTGCCTTATACCCTAAGCCATAGCATATTGTATAAATTTATGTCTGCAGGGATCATCTACGGCTGTTGGCTCTCTCTCACACTTCTCATCTGCCAGTCATTGTTCCTGCAGCAGACTTTTCATCCGTCTCTGCTTGCCCTAGACATGGTAGTGGGAACTGTGGTCCTTGGGCTTGCTGTCCTTGTTGCAGCTGTTTCCTGACAATAGTATTAAGCAACATGGCACAGACTGTATATTTGCATAGGTGGCTGGGTTGTTTTGGAGTGCACCACCAGAAGTGTCTAGAGATTGGAAACTTGATTTAACCAAACCACATTCACACTTGAGAATATTCCTGGTCTGAGTGTGGGCATTGCTGTATCCTTGCTCAGTGAGGATGTGTGGGTTTCTCATGGGTGTCAAGACTGAAGGTTCCGGTGCATAACCTACACTCCCACTAGATGCCCTTGTAACACTTTTGAATTTGCAGTTCTCCATGTGGTAAATATCTTAGTTTGTGGGAGTGACAAAGTT